>NC_134700.1:227927887-228170387 GCF_043290135.1 Rhipicephalus microplus
CACTGGTAGTTGGCTTTTTTTTTTTCAAGTGAAACTTGCCCATGAAGCAGCACACGACATGACTGCCGAGTTTGAAAAGAATTCTTGCGCAATTACACCTCGTTTTCATCGCACCCCCCCCCCCCCCCCCCGAGGCCAGAAGATGGCCCGAACTTATTGCTCTGCGAAGGAAATTAGGCAACCGTGCTTTGAGATAGCGTAGTTTATTTCGTCTGCGACTGTGGTCTCCAAAAAAAAAAGAGAGAAAAAGAGATTGGCAGAGACGCCACAGGAGGCAAGCGCATGTGCAAGTTCGATTACTTTGAAGCTTACGGATGCACTATGCCAATTAAAATTATATCCGTGCGCAGAACTTAACGCAGTTATTGGTAACATGCACCGCCGAAGAGATATCTATAGCATGATTAGCAGAGGCACACGCGCAGTACGTCTCATAAAACTATGCTTCAAAATTATGCTGATTAGGGTGATATAGGCACCGGGCAAAGTGACTATTTCTCATAATTATCTTTCTTGCTTCGTGTTTCGTTGGTTTATAAAAACAGTTCCCGTTTGAGCAGTGTGTGATATAGGTATATTACTGGGACTATAGCCCAGAACTTCGTAAAGCATATCGAGGCTGTAATTTAAATGAAGCACTTGCGCAAAAGGAGGCGAGCGTTCGGAGGAAATAAAAAATACGCTATCGAAGTCGGTTGAACCTCCTCTGCATCGAGGCTTGATCATCCGCCTATGCCGTCGCACTTTTGGAACCAGTAATAAGATACGAAATCGCTGTTGCCGATTTGTTGTTTCAGGCACGTTACATATGGCACGGGCGCACTCCTCTAACGTCTGCTGGTTAAAAGCGTCCTTGTCGGCCTTGTTTTAAGCAATTGCGTTATCTATAAAACAAGCAAATCGTCATTCACACATGTTGAAATGAGAAAAAATGAGGAGAAAAACGTGAGAAAAATGAGGAAACAAGAAGAAGGAAAACACACCTCTTTCAATCTTCATGTTTTTTTTTCTTTCTTGTTTTCAAAAACAGAGAGGAGGGGATGTGCAGTTTGGCAGAAGATCGCGGGAATTATGCCCTACGTCGCGCTTCAACGAACACTTTCCTTTCTGTGAGAAGCCAAGATAGCGTGCTAACTGTGATGTCGGCCATCGCCTGTCAAACTTATCACAAACTTTGCTCTTCAGTGTAACACCCGTGGATCGAGACCAGACTGGCATTGCGCCACCGTGAGCAATCTCTTGACCAAAAACGCCGCTTTACTTGAAAAAAAAGAAAAGGAGAAAACTAGGCGACTGGCAGGCTGACCCTGGTCATCACTGTCCAAACAACATCAGCGCGTTCTCTCGTCTCGTCGAATCTATCGAAGTTGCATATACGCGCGCGCGTTAGTGTGTGCGGGCCAGCGGCAGGTTATTTCGATAATGGTGTTCACGCGCCCGGTGGTCTGTTCTGCGGAACGGAACCTGCTGTGTGTCTACGCGTTGCCATACTTTTCGGCAGCCCTTTTGTTTTCTGCGAATTCGTGGTGTTTTCGAAACCGAGTTGATATGAAAGACTACCCTGGCACGTATATTGTTAACAAGTCATTCACCTCGAATGATTTTGTTGACAAAAAAGTAACAATGAAAAGTACACGGACGCCACCGCGAGTTCGAACTGATAGGAGGTTTCTATGGTAACGCACCTATTGGCCTTTCTTTTTTGGTTTTTGTTTTTGCAACTCAGGCAGCACTATATTGAATGATGAATCGATCTAAGTGCTGGTATCTTTTTCTCGATGTTTTCGCAAAGGAAGAATGAAAGAAATAAAGAAAGAGAAAGAGATAGAGAGAAAAGAAATGGAAAGAAAGATAGAGAGAAAGATAAAAGAGAAAAAAGAAAAAAAAAGAAAGAAAGAGAGAAGCAGAGAGAGAAAGACAGAAAGATAAAAAGAGAAAGAAAAAATATAAAGAAAGAAAGAAAGAAGAAAAGGAAGAAAAGGTACATGCATCAATCTTCTTTACAGACCACTACTCATTGTGAACTACAACGGCCGCCTATGAGCGCACATTGCTCACTGAATGTCGAAAAACCGGTATACTTCTGCTGAATCTGAGTCACGCTAATGACGAAATTAAAAAAAATCAGCAAAGTACATACGTTGTGGGCACTTGCACATATACAGTTCTACAATACGGTGGTTTCTTCGATATATAGATTGTGGTTTCTATACGATATCAGGGCTAATGTCTGGCAGCACTATATGGCCAGCCATCAAACTCAGGCATTTAGTTTTTCTCCGGCCTTTTCTGTGCACACGGCTACATAATGTGTGTTTGAATTCGAAGGACAGATATTATCGCGCGATGCGCTGGAAACCTGCTCGTACCTAGTAAACACGTGGGAGCCACGAGTTCGCAGTGCATATAAAGCGGCCAAGCGCCGGACAGCAAAGTGAGAGTGCGACGTAAGCGGGTGTTTCTGGGCGAGAAGGCGCAGCAAGAAGTTCTAAATGCGAAAACCAAAGAAAAGGTTGAAAACAAACAAACAAACAGACAAACAAAGAAGGTTTTTAGGTGCCTAAAGAATACACCGCAGCTGTTGGAGAACACTGGTCACGTTTGCCCACCTTCGCAGAATCAGCGAACACAGAACAAACGCCATGCGTTTTTTTTTTGTCATTGATATTGACCTGTGCAAGAGCATACTGAAGATGTGCATACTGAAGATGTGCATTTAGGAAGCAGACCGGTCGTCCATGCTTACTGCTTGGCGGTAGTGTGTCCAAATACATACAGCAGCTTAGTTTGTCTTCCTTAACCACAGACATATACAGAAAAAACACGTCGTCGCTATGTACCGATGAAAAGGCAAACAATAATAAAACTATCACATATGGCATATTCGCACTAGTGGTACAAAGCCTGAAGAGAGAACGCAGTTGCGTGGCCGTCCTTTTTTCTCTTTATTTTTCTCGTTATTTCTCCCTTTATCTTTTCTTATGTCTGTTTGTATTGTTGTCTTTCTCTTTCTTTCTCTATTACTTTCTCCTTCTCCGCTTCTTTCTGTGTCTTTCTATCTCTCTCTCTCTTTCGTGTGTCTTTATTCTCTGTGTTTCTATTTGTTTTTCTCTTCATCTTCCTTTCCACTTTCTATTTCATTTTTTCATTCTTCCTTTCTACTTTCTACCTTTCTTTGTACTTCTCTATCTTGCGTGTTATTTTTTGTTTGACACTCACGCCTGCTTTACAGGGGCAGTGGGGTCTGCAGCCTAATTTCCGGAGCACATACCCAGTTGAAGTTTTTTTCCGGCGACACCACGCAAACTACAGCGAGCTACGACAGCTTTGTTGAAGGCACGGTAGAACACGACAGATTACAATATACGCGAAGGACCTGTTCGTTTAGAAAATCGCCAGTGTTTCACCAATTGTCTAGCCTCCAAGCATCAGAAAAACGATTGGCAGTCCCACGACTTCCGCATTCACTCATCTCGCTCTCTCTGACACAAGCAACGCTGACGCGTTGTCGTATGAATACCGCGCGGAAGCGCCGCAGACGGACACAACACAGCGTGCGGGCCTTCGCCGTCGTACCTGAAGCGTTTGTTATTCAGATATTATGCAATCGCCGACGCGCTTCAAAGGCGGCGCACGCGGAAAAGCCCGCGCGCCTTTTTTTGTGCGGCCGGCTCCGTCCAGAGGAAGACGCGGCGTCGGTTTAATGTTCCACGCGGCCTGTCGCCCATCCCGCACTACACGAACGTTATGGTCGCTTCGTACGCGGTCGTGCCATGCGGGCGCTCGATGTTTACCTGGAGCCTTCGCGGGAGAGCGGGAGGGACGCGCGCGCTTTTTTGTGTATACTCGCTGCTGGCTTGCGCGGCAACCTGCCGCGGCTCATCCTGTTTGGGTCTGCGCCGCCTGCCATCGCGTGCCCGCTGCAAAGGCACGAGACACCCGTACATAAGGTACACAACACGTTATCTCCGCTCACGGCGGGTCGAAGGCACGTGCTACTACGAGACGGTCGCAGGGCAAAACAATGTTCGATGATCCTGCTGAAGGTCAACCGCACGCGCTCGATCGACCTCCTCTACACAATGGAATAACCGGTATATAAGTATCATTTCCCTACTTAAACGTTCCGTATGCGATATCCAATAATTCCGTATTTTTCCATAAGAATACATATGTTTCCTATATATTTTCCATATATTTCCTTGAGATTCTTACGGAAACATACGGAATTACTGGACATCGCATACGGATCGTTTCAATAGGGTTCTTTACGTACCGGTGTTATTTTTTTTTAGTTGTGATAGGGATTTGCGTGCCCATAGCGTGATAGTATAATAAGGCGCCATTATAAAAGATTCCCGGTTAATTTCGAACCCGTGGGGTTCCATAACGTGCACCTAATGCGAAGCGCATGGTTCTTTTCATTTCGTCCTCATTGAAAGGCCATAGCCTGTGCCGGGAACGAAGACCGTGCCCTTGATCTTTGCAACGTGGCACCCCTATTATACGTGCTAAACTGTTACGGTAGGTTGTGGGCGTTATTTGAGGCTCACACATAGGCGAAATGATTACCGCGACGTTATAACCGCATTCATCAAGGGGCAGCTCACTGCTCTCCCATAGTTGAGTACGAAGTACTCGAAATCGTTAACCACTTTCTCTATACACACGAGGCGTGACCTTTACACATTTCCTGGCCTAGTGAAGTATATTGTGCGAAGTATATAACGAAGTATACTTGGCTGTATTGAAGTTCCCGAGCGTTTGGTTATATAAGGGCGTTCGCCCTATCGTGTATACGCTGCGTAGGGCACGTGAAATCGTACAACCTGTGGAAATATTGCGATGTAGCTGATGAGTTCGCCGCGTTTTGTTCCCTGTGAGCAAAGGGTAAAGTAATTAAAAAAAATAAATGCTTGCGCACATTTATGTTAAAAGGGATGAACAAAAATGGGAAAGTTACGCGACAGCCTCCCTTTATTATAAGAAGAGTCCCTCCTAACGCATACTCTTCCCAGTTTCAGTACTCTAGTTGCAGTATAATCCCGGAAGTGATGGCTATAGTATGCACCCTGCATCACCCAGGAAAAGCGCTAGCACCTCTGAAGTCACTCGCGATGCTATACACCGTAGGTGCATGAAGATGAGAAACTCGAGCTCTCCACCGTTTAGAGACAAGCTGCAGTGGCCTGTACAACGCCTATAACTGCCCTCGTCGTTTATTTATTTTATTTTATTCTCTATTTCTTCAATCTCACCAAACTCTCACGGAATTGATGAAAACAGCGAAGTAACCTCCATATGCGCTGCATCATTGTTTTTAAAAATTCGCCTATCCACACAGACAATAGGAAGGTTTAGAATAGCGCACCTCAAGCCCTTGCGGTGCCATCACTTCCACTGCGCATGCGTTGTAACGTGAGCCACCGTTCGCGTTCGCATTACGACGCATGCAGAAATTCCAAAATAGCGTGCGCCGATCACAGCCCGCGAGGGCCACAAAGTGCTGTGTGTAGCTTCCGTGCATTTGGGTTTGCGGTCGGGGCGAAATTCCCTAGACTTTTCCCTAGGGGGAGCAAACGCTAATCTAAAGCTCATATGGTGCCCACAACTAAAGCAACGCCCGCAACGCCTGGGAACATTATTCTGAACCTCCCTAATGTAAGCCACTATGAAAACCAATCGCGATAAGTGATCGTTGGAGACGTGTGATCTTCTCTTCTTGTTTCTATCTTCTTACTTTTTTTACTTCGATTTTGCCAGCGCTCACATTGGGTGAGTGGTATTCTCTGGAATTCGTTTTCAGGAAGTAGCAGGGCTGATGCTCAACCAGAAAACTTCCCCATCTGACAATTCTCTATGGTTGAAATAAATCGTTTCTCTCTCTATCTCTCTCTCTCCATGTTTCATTTCGGAATGAAAATGTCAGAACTCGCATTAGCATACCTACGTTCTCGAATTGTGCAAGGCGCTGATGCTTCGTCTCTTCTGGCTATTTACTGTGGGTGCCGCTTCGACTCCTATCCTCATGGTGCAGAAGATATTCGACGCAATACATGATGGAGACGAGTGTCACCGATGCTGCGTTCAGGTCTTACTAAAGAAGAAAAAGAAAAGAACATGACAATCAATTATTCCCAACTGAGTTCTTTCTTGTGCGCGATTTCCTACGTTACCCCGCCCCCCCCTTTTTTTTTTGTTGCTCGAGGAAGTTTTTTTAGTCAGATTTATTCGCTGTTTATTGTTTGAGTGGAGAGCTCCAGGAAAACAGTTCGTACTAGCAAGTACAAAAAGCCGTGAAAAAGCACGATAAACACTGATTGACATAATTTGCTGAACAGTAAGGCGCACACCGAATGAAGACAATGAGATTGATATGTGGGGTTTAACGTCCCAGAACCACCATATGATTATGAGAGACACCGTAGTGGAGGGCTCCGGAAATTTCGACCACCTGGGGTTCTTTAACGTGCACCCAAATCTGAGCACACGGGCCTACATTATTTCCGCCTCCATCGGAAATGCAGCCGCCGCAGCCGGGACCCGAACCCGCGACCTGCGGGTCAGCAGCCGAGTACCTTAGCCACTAGACCACCGCGATGGGGCACCAAATGAAGGCACATAGACGACGACATGGCCATTGTATATTAAACAGGTACAAACTATGCAAAGAAACCGTTCTATTGAAATCCATATGAAACGTTGCTGTTTGACATGTCGCACATAGGGACACAAAAGGTACTGAGAACTGTACTTATCGTGTTTATAGTATATTACGGAACATATTCCTTTTGTTTAATTGGCCAAAGGGCGTTACCAAACTCTGTAAAAGAGAAAGAGGGAGAGATGCGCGGATGCAAGTGCGTACACTCCAACAGGTGATGACTATGGTCGCTATGACTACTTTCTTCCCTCCTTATGTGCGTCAGTTAAAACATGGTATCGTACATCGGCACGTGACCTTTCAAAGCCTTTTCTGAACACTATTTAGATAACTGCTACAAGTACACTTGCTGGGTACCCACTACGCCATAAATAATCATAATTTTTGTGTTGGAGGCCAGCGTTCACTATGCTATCCTTCGTCATTTTTTCGGGGAAAAGTGGTATCCGCTACACACATGCTATTAATTTCGGGCAATTTGTTTATGCTGTGATTGATGACGGTGAAGAATTATGCCTGAAGGGGGTATGCGCTATAGTAGTTTTATAATGCGTTGGAGCGTTGGACAACCTACTCGTTACGTAATTCGCATTGTGTGACGCCTGGTGGTTCCTATGATATTCTAAAACGCTTTATTACTCGTATTAACGTGATTACTTTCCCAATATCAAGCCTGCCTGAGACTAGTTTAGAAACAAGTTCTGAGCAGAGGCGTGGCTCAGTGGTAAAATGGGCAGAATGCAGGGCTGGCATGCAGCGGACTCGGGTTTGAATCGTATTGTGTTCTTAATTTTTATTTACTAAGTTTTTTTTCATTTCTTGCAATACTGGTTATGGACACCGGCGGCGGCGGAGGACAACTACGGCTCCGCACGTGACCTGTGTTGTGATGATATAACAGCTTTCGCTGTGTGAAATTTCTGATATTCGTGTCAATGTAAAAGCTCTCCGAGTCCGAACGTGCTTGAATCAGTATATTCACCGTGGAACCTGATCAATAACAGGCTCTTTCAAGTATGTTAAGTGGCTTTCTACACGTTAAACTATTATCAACGAAGCAAAAAACAGCGCGAAAACACAAGACTTTCATGTTGCGTGGGCTATATATACCCCAATGTATGGAATATAACCTTGGCTGTAAGTGAGCGCTTGGTACGTTTCTCTCACTGTCTTGTGTGTTCGCGCTGTTTTTCGCCTCGTTGATCCTGTACCAACCGGCCCAAATAAGCACTTTAGTACAGTTTATCAACTATTATGTTTGTGGTTGTTGTCTTTTACGTCCTAATTGAGGCTATCTGGTGTTCTATGTTTGAAAGTATACAACGTGGCATCGGCAAGCCGTGGGATTCAGTTTGGCGACGGGACGATTGTGCAGCTGGCGCCAAAAGTTCATAAACACGAGATACCGGCAAAAGTTGAAAATCCCCTCTGCTTCGGCAGGTAGCCCCTAGTTTTAGACTTGCAGCCTGTTGCAAAACGCGCTACCAAGATGAAGGTTACATAGGCCGCATAATTAGACCACATACGTCCCGAATCGCTGATAAATTCAATGTTTTCTGAGGTGTAGCGGCCTCTAAGCTTTTGAAGGTGTCTGCAGATGCAATCGTTTCTGAAAGAGAACACATACACGCGTAGTACTGCGTTAGTATACTCCTATACATGTTCAACTACCCATAACTTGATTTTAATTAGTGTTGAAGACGCCTTTCCTAGTTATTTCAATTTATTGCATCAAATTATTGTCTAATGTACATTTTCGGCGTGTACGACCTGTGTATATAGCTGCAACGATGAGGACGGATGTGAATCGAAGATGCGTTTTGTGCGCAATTACACGCCACAATGTGGTGAGCCCACAATAAAAGACATTGAGAGTTGACTGCACCGTATACAAGTCACACGTTGTTATTGTCACCGCTGACGTCCTAATTCGAGCAGTGTGACCCTCTGTTCGCCGCAACCAAGTGCATTTCTGCACGGACAAAATACGCCGAGAGCGCGCAGGCTTAACATTTGACGCTCAGCAGTGCACACCAAGTATGTACAAGTACTACAAGGCCAGCATGCCTTACGTAGAGTTGCTGCAGTTTTGTCAAGTACTTGATCAATTAATCACTGCTAGTTGCACATCTTGTGTTCACTCTTCTTTCAAGAACACTTGTAGTGTGCACAGTAGTGGTAAATACAGCAGGAATCGGCAGAAGTTAGGTTTGGCACTTGGATGGTTGTAGGTTTACGGTATGTTAATTCACTAATTGCCTTTGCATTACTTGCTTAAGCAGATGAGGGCACGTTATTGCTTCTTCGCTGGCTTCCGTGTCCTTGCATCCAGTGGGCGGTGTAGTACATCATGGTTCAAGTTTGCCCATCTCTTCTTTTTACCGTACGGTCGACAAACGTCACTTACACACGAACACGCACGGGTCGCCGCCAACTGTCCTTCGGTTTTTGGCGTGTCGGAAGTAGCAGTGCTTTCGACCGGCAGCAGAAGAAGTTGGACGCCGCTCTTAGCGGGCGCGTTTTCCGCCTGACCGCATCCTGTTTACGCGCCGCCGTGCTTGCGCTACCGCGTCTTCAACCGCGGCAGCAGCGGCGATGTCTTCTGCGACTCCCCTCTAGTGCAGCGCGACCGCCCCCTCTCGCGACAAGAAGTTTGGGCGAACTTTCTTGGTGAAGAAGGAACGAACTTCGCGAGCGACGCAGAACTCTACTTCGTGGAATGGCGACGCGCGAATTCTGTGCAAGGTGGCAGCTTAATTGCGAGGAAGGAGCTGGCCACGGCCGGACTAGAGAAACATTTTCCTTCTACAAGGAATTCCCGCGCGCCTCTCCAGCCCGCCAGGAGCTGGCATGCGCAACGCACGCACAAACAGGTACGCAAACAAACACACACACGAGCGCATGCGCACGCAATGAGAGATGAATGCAAAGATAAAAATGGTTAGCCTGCTCCGAGACCACCAATTCGGAAATTCAGAGTCGCACGAAGTTCCTGTGAAAAAAACAAAACAAAACAAAACAAACTAGCAGATCCCACGTACAGTGGGAATCGATTATATGCGAAGCACGAATGAGAATTGTTGATATCTCACTTTAATATCAGGACAACGTTACGAGCTGGAGGTAAATGATGCTGTACATGACTTCCGTGTCATGATTATTATGTTTGGATGTGTCGTTTACCTTCGTCATCTATTCACGTCACGTGATACCAAATTTAGTATATGTGGAGCTAGCAAAACGTCCACGAGCGCATCATGTAGGGCCCAATATACTCCCATGTAGCGTTGACGCGTGCGCACGCTGGGCACAGAGACGGTACGTTAGCAAAACGTGAGCACTGACGCCAGGGACGACCGGCGCAGCCTGAGAGCAAGCGGCGCGAAATGCGACATGCTGCATTTCGCGCCGATGCGTTACCCAGACAACACAGCGTCTCTCTCTTTTCGTGACGGAGGGACGCCGGACACGCTGAAACGCGCATGCGTCAAAGCAACGCAGCGCGAGCATGTGGCATGATCAGCGCCTGGCGTGGCAACGCCGGCGTGACGCGACGAAATGAACGCCGGCGAGCACGCGCACCGCGTCACGTCGAAATGTATTGGCGCCTTGACTGTGGCATGTAGTCATGTACTCACATGATACGAATCTCATGATTATGATGTTTGCACCAATCACATACGTTCGTCATTTATTGGTGTCAAGTAACACCAAATTTGGCATATATGAAGCTAGCGAAACGGCCGCGAGCGCATCATCATTGCGGCATGTAGTCATGTTGTTACATGACACGCATGTCGTGATTATCATGTTTGGGTGTGTCTGGTGCCTATGTCGTCTGTTCGGGCCGCGTAATGCCGAGTTTGGTACATGTGAACTAGTGAAACGGCCGCCAGTGGATCATGAGCGTGGCATGTACTTATGTTGTTACATGACACGAATCTCATATTTATCATGTTTGCAAGTATTATAACTTCGTCATCCAATCACGTACTGTAATACCAAATTTGGTATACGTGAAGCTAGCGAAACGGCCGCCAGTGGATCATGAGCGTGGCATGTACTTATGTTGTTACATGACACGAATCTCATACTTATCATGTTTGCAAGTATTATAACTTCGTCATCCAATCACGTACTGTAATACCAAATTTGGTATACGTGAAGCTAGCGAAACGGCCGCCAGTGGATCATGAGTGTGGCAAGTACTCATGTTGTTACATGACACGCATCTCAAGATTATCATTTTTGCACCAGTCACATACCTTCGTCATCGATTCACGTACTGTAATACCAAATATGGTATATGTGACGCTAGCGAAACGGCCGCGAGCGCATCAAAAGCGTGGCATGTAGTCATGTTGTTACATAATACGCATCTGATGATTATCATATTTGCACCAGTCACATACATTTGCCATCCATTCACGCACCGTAATACCAAGTTTGATATATGTGACGCGAGCGAAAGGGCCAAGAGCGCACCATGAGCGTGGCATGAAGTCATGTTGTTACATCCCACGCATGTCATGATTTTCATGTTAGGATTGGTCGCCTGTGTCCGCCATGCAATTATGTCATACCATACCAGTTTTGCAACATGTCGTGATCGAAACCACCGCAAGAGCAGCAAGGCCATCAAATGTTAATCAAGTCATTCATGACATACATATCATGAGTTTCATGTTATGACTAGTCAAATATGTTCTTCATACAGTCATGTTATGCCATACCAAGCTTGGTATGGATACCATTATCGAAACGGCCAGGAGAGCTAAAAGTCGTAGGCGGCTAGATAGATAGATAGATAGATAGATAGATAGATAGATAGATAGATAGATAGATAGATAGATAGATAGATAGATAGATAGATAGATAGATAGATAGATAGATAGATAGATAGATAGATAGATAGATAGATACGCTCGACGTCGCCGAAGTTCGCTAAGAAATGCTTCGCATGTAAAATGGAAGAACATGTGGTAAATGACAATAGATTGGTGACAGTGCCATTACGTTTATGCAATAAAACAAAATTGTTTGATATACTGCTGAAAAGGAGCAGCATTAGGAAGTCGAAATCGTAGCGTCAATTTTCAAACGATGTATCTGTTTTATTTCCGTGATGTGTGTCGCGATCTGCTAGCCTCAGCTTCTAATTCACGAGAGGTTGCGACTATGGTGTAGTATCATGCTGTAGCCTAGTGTAAATGTACACACTTGTGAGAATGGCAGGAATTCGTGCTGGCGGTAGCTCTCGTTAAACCATGTCTACATAGCAAGATGTGACCGAGTTCATAACCTAATGCTTTACGGCTGCTGGGCCAGAATAATATAAACAATTTCCGTGTGTTTAAATAACTGCTTACCCTGTTAGTCTCCAGTCGAGTCCCCTGGCTTGCTTTGTTTCCGATGAAGGTGATTGGAGAGAATACGTAACGGCGCTAAAGGGTCTCAATGAAGGCTGAGCGAGGTTCATAGGATAACACTTTGCTTTGCCATATGTGCGTGTCATGTGCAGTGAACGGGAAACGAGAACGTTTTCTCACTCCTATGTTCATTTGACTTCTGGCTGTACTTGAGCAGTCTTGCGATGCTTTGTGTTTCCCTTTAGATGCGAAGCAGCTCTTTCACTAGCCTGTGTAACGCTGTTACGTACGTCCGCACCTACCCCTTCGCCGCAGGTGTTGGTGCTTTCAGTCATGATTCCTTGTCGCGTCATTCGTGCGGGATCGCCGTTGGCTTCTCAGCTCCATTTTTTATCGCAATGGCTGCCGTAGAACGGAAAAACCTTGTGGTTTTCCGTGTAGCTGTGATCATACACTCAGTCGAATACGAGAAAACAAGAGCATACTAAGTGGTACACTGAGCATGATATTGTGAAACAACTCCAACATTATATCAAATGAAGACTACAGGTTTTTCGTCACCGACGAGCCTGTACAGCCGCGTACTATGATGTCGGGTCACTGTTAACACGGCTAACATATTTTATCGTCCGCAACACGCCCCTACATATAAGCCGAACCCTTAACTGCAGTCCATGGAAAAATAAAAGCTGAGAAAACAGAAAGAAAAAAATCCTTGCGCATTTTCGTAAGCCACCTTCTTTGCATTCTTGTAGCATAGTGCCATGAAGCCAACTTGCACACCGGACTTCATATTGAAAATGTTTTAAATTTTCTTAACAGTTATAATTCCAGTTTATGAGATAGTTCGATATATGCAAGTTCAGTATAAACATACGGTGCAGCGTCATCAGTTTCCATTCCCAAACACGCTGCTCCGGGCTTTTTTTTTAATGTGTTGCCGGAATAAGCGTATAATAATAATAATAATAATAATAATAATAATAATAATAATAATAATAATAATAATAATAATAATAATAATAATAATAATAATAATAATAATAATAATAATAATAATAATAATAATAATAATAATAATAATAATAATTTCCCCTCATGAAACAATTACAGCGCTATTGTGCCATCGCATTCTGTCACTGTTGCAGTTTGCGCACTCACCTCTTTCGAGGCACACCAATTGAGTTAAGTTGAGCGTTAGGCTAGTTGGTGCAGTATAATTTCAACGTTTCAAGCGCACAGAACGAGAACAATCAAAGAGGAGACATTTGGAGGGAGGAGACGCGCAGAGAAGACACACTGAACTAATAGAGGCTGCAGCGTCTGTGCCAATATGTCCTTGTTAAATGGTGCAACAGTACCTTCGTCGCACAGAGCGGTGAAGATTTTGGTTAAAGCCTGGTGATGCAATAGCAAGCGATTGTCTCTGCCAGTTACGTACTATAAAAAAAAAGAATGCTTTATTGCGACTTGCCTCATATATAAGTATTAACTCTCTTCATATCATCACAGTCTTGTCAGATAGGCGTCGCAACAACAAGAGAGCTACCTCGGCTCTCCAAAAGAGAGTCCTACAAACAGCATGTCAGGACACGCAGAAAAGAGCAATGCGTCCTTTCTTTATTTGAAGAGTGCGGGGACGACAGCCTCGCAGAATTTGTTAAAAGAACACGTCGTGACCGCGGCCATCGCACAGGCTATTGTCGGCCATTCCTACTTGAAATGCCGAATACATCGCAAAGTCAACTCGTATACTCACCCACTGCCTGATATTTTGCTATCCTGTTTAAGCGGTACTTGCATCGCTTGTCATCCCGCGTTATTGCTATGCGACTGCATGCTCCGGAGTTAATCGGGCGTTTCCTTTTCACGCAAAATGACTGGTATGGCTTTTCGCAATGAGATTTTGGCTCATTAAGAAATTCCTTGTCAAATATGTGAAGTTGTCCTCTTTAGTGTGGAACTTGAGCCTAGCTGTGTCGTTTGTCTTTATATTATTCTGATATGGCATGTAAGGAATGATAACTATGCGTGTATTTCTACCTCAATTAAAACATATTTTCAATGTGCGTACTTTTTCTACTTGTATTTGACGTTGAAGGCTGGAGTAGTAAATATTTTTGCCTTCGTTTCGCAGCATATACGGCCTCATGCAAGCCGAAAGACTCTCTTGGCGTCGCTGGAGTATTAACGCATTAGGACGATAATTCACAAAATATTGTGCTGAACAGCAAAGCTTTAGTTAATAACAGGAGCAGTAGGACTATAAAATATTAGTGCTGGTTGTCATCAGCGTAAATGTAAAACACGCTTGCCTTTTTTCCTATCGTTGTGTCGCGCAAGAAATGATATGTTTTTTTTTTCATTTTGCAACATTCAATGTATTATTCATTTTCAGAAGAGCCAATTTCTTTGAAGCACGTTCCTAGTATGCTTAGTAGTCAGCGAACGTGTTACGATGCGCTCGAAAACAGCACCTTCGAAGAAGAGGACAATTTTATTGAAAATGAGAAGCGCATTTTCCTTGTAAATAGCTCTCTTCTCACACTCCCTAACCAACACAGTACGAACGAGCAAATGAATGAATGAATGAATGAATAAATGAATGAATGAATAAATGAATGAATGAAGGAATGATAATGAATGAATGAATGAATGAATGAATGAATGAATAAAATGATCGAATGAATGAAAGAATCAATACCACTCCCACGATTACAGCCAGTTAGGAAATAGGAAAAGATACGTGTAGTATGAACCAAAGAAGCAACTAAAATGTCGGAGCATGCCTGCAGATTGTTCGCAAAACACTTTGATGTGTGCTTGTTCCGCAGCACAACAGGCAACATAAATGGGTGTACGAGCAAAGTGCGCGACGTATGGAGTGTGATTGAAAGACAAGACAGATTTTATCATTTAGAGAACGTAACGTTTCAGAATAAAACAATAAAGTTTAGTTTATTTTTTTCAACATGGTTGGAATGTTGGGATTTTTACCGGATTTTTTATGCAAACCTCGCTGATTATGTATATAGGCGTAGAAGAAAGCAAAGAACATCGCACTGTGAGCGCATGCACCATAAGCCCCGATTCAAGGATGAAACACAAAGTTAGTCCTGAACAACAGGTCTATGGGCCCATTCCCTAAATAATATATGCGAAGCTCTTAATTCAGGCTTATCGATCTGCTTCTATTGGTCAAGCTCAAGACGCAGTATAAGGTTAAAGGCCCACTTCCCTTGGCGGTCTTTTTCACTCGCGCTCTTTAAACTCTAATATTTACTTAGCGATCAACTTTATAAAAAATGTTCTTTTACATTGATTTTACATTGCCCCGCCTAACTTGAACTGCCGGGTTTTTAATAAATTTATTCATTCATTCATAACATTGATAGAGTACATAACCACTGGTTGGGAGACCGTAAAAAAACACTTAGCTGGAGAGAGCCTAGCTATATTAACAGACAACCAACGTGATAATCACAAGATGAAAGATATCGTGGGACATTATACGCTTTGTAAAAGCAAAATGTCGTAACTCTTTAAAACATGTGGTGCTAAGCTTAAGAGTTTTAGCGGATGGTCAGCTTCCATTATTGTCGTGGAAAGTCACCGAAGTGCTTCAGTCTGCACCTCTCCGCTTAGGCAGTTGCCGGGAAGAGTGTGTTTTGACATCATTGACCAATGCATTAGCCTACAGGTGAAGTAAAATATTGGGATTGGATTAAAACACGCTTTGGGTGCTTATCTGTTGCCGCAGACGTAGTAGTATTTGCTTCAAAAAGGAAGGATTACTGCTGGGAAGTGTTAGTTCGGATAATGTTATTAATAATAATGAAATACAAAGTCTTTTCTCGGCTGCGAAGATGGAACCTATAGGGAAACTGTGGTGAAAGCACAGGCAGCGTTCACGGCTTCATGCCATTTTCTTGCCCATCGGTGCTTCTGTGCGAGGTGGCGTTTCTTTAGTTTGCACTCTTCATCCCCACAATCTACGCCTTGGACTTGGATCTGCCTCATAGCGAGGTGAGTCCAACAGTTAACTGTTGATAACGGCGCTAGCGCATCCCCTCCTACATAAAAAGAACACACACACACACACACACACACACACACACATATATATATATATATATATATATATATATATATATATATATATATATATATATATATATATATATATATATATATATATATATATATATATATATATATATATATACACGCTTCTTTCTCTGAGTGTGTTTTGTGATTACAAGGTAGCGAGGTGTATCTGAAAAGCTGTCGAACTTTCTCCTGCCCTTTCGAACCTTACATAATTGAATTGCGGGTGTCCACAACGTAAAAAGCCAAACGTAGCTTTCTTTCAAAGGCTAGATAAGTCACGCGACCTTCCATCGACTGGTTTCCTCTGTTGACGAAAATACATGTGCGAGCGCACTTCTTGACAATATAGACGTAGATATAAAAGAAAAACTTTAATTCGCTAAAAAGTAAGTATTCAGTAGGTTTCTGTGTAGCGCACATGCAAGACAAGAAAAACATGAAGGGATTTAGTACAAATAAAGGCAAAAATACCTGCTGAAGATGTGCTATATGCGAAGAAGCCTACATCACACCCCTTGGGCTATGAGTACTTCGTTCTAGATCCGTTACTGTGCCCTTCGATAGGGAATGTTCAATAGGAAAAGTTCGTCCGTCAGTTCATGCATCCGTGCGTCCGTCCTTGCAACTTTCTGTCTGTCCATTCGTTTGTCCGTCTGCTTGTCTGTCTGTTCGTCCGTGCTTCCATCCATGCATCTAGTGAACACTCCAAGTACCGCCATATCGCATCTTTTCATCATATATTCATCATATAGAAGTACCGCCATCCATCGGACATTCCGAAGACTATATGAGAGGTGGCGACTTACACTAGTACTACTACTACTACTACTACTACTACTACTACTACTACTACTACTGCTACTACTACTACTGCTACTACTACTAACCCAAACACGCCACACTACTACTACTACTACTGCTGCTACTACTACTACTACTACTGCTGCTACTACTACTACTACTACTGCTGCTGCTGCTGCTGCTGCTACTACTACTACTACTACTACTACTACTACTACTACTACTACTACTACTACTACTACTATACTACTACTACTACGTACATCGCTCACGCACGATCCACGGCATAAGGAGCTTCGCCCATAAAATGAAAGCACCCCCTAGCGTAAGTATAACATCTTCTTTTGCTTGTTCATCATAAAACACCACGGATGCCATCTGTTTGATAAGATCTGCATTGGTTGATTCCACCTACAACTATTACCTAGCGGTGAATGCTGGAACAAGGTGGCCACGGACTACATACATCGGGGACGACCAACCCACGCCTTAAGGAGCTTCGCCCCTAAAACTCTGGCACCCGCGATTGTAGAGAAATGTGGGTGAACCAAGATATCCTGGAAGGTGCCCCGGTCTCACGTGTATCGCATGTATTTTATACTCTCTCGGTAGCAGGATTGTCAACCGTCGGCAGTTTCAGATATGGTGACCCGATATTTTATCGAGGCCACTTGTCATTTCACGCTGAAACGTGTCGCTGTCTCCAGCATATAAACGCTTGTCCGTCGTTTTCGCCCGTGGCAGATGAACTGGTGCGCCGCTAAGAACGTGTATAAAGTTCCGATTTTCATCATAGAGGAACGAAACTGGGAGAGTTACGCAATGAGAAAAGGAAAGAAAGAAAGAAGGAAAGAAAGAGAAAGTACGTCAGGTGCGTACTTGCCCTTATTTTCTTCAAAGTACCAGAGGCCCTTAAATATTTATTGACGCAAACAAAATGAGTATATTTCGGCCTAAAGGCCTTCTTTAGACTTCATCACTTGAGACATAAAATCCAGTTCAGGTTCTATGTCAGAGAGATTTAGGATGGGGATCTGGCATCCACGCTAGAGCCGAGCACACGTTGGTTCTCTGGGTGCCCTCTATAGCCCACTTGTGGGCGACGCGTGAACGCTGTTGTGAAGACAGCACGGTCACACCAACTACCACGGCGCTTTGCTAATTCACCTGGAGCATCTGGGTAATTATTTTTATCTCCGTGATCAACAAACGATTCATGTACGTACTAAGTGGATAATGGTGAGGAATCGGATGGCTATTTTAACAATGGAAAACAAAGTTCCTAAAGAGCATGTTTATTGTGGAAAGGCAAGACTTTGCGTAGAATGTAAAAATAACATAACAATAAGAAAAAATATTGTTATTCGTAAATTACAAAAGAAACCGTCGAACGAGGAGTTCTTGGATGGTAGAGTCGGTAGTCGAGGCTTGGTACAAAGAAAAAAAAATTAACGAAATATGTGAAGTAATCTGCGGCAGGTTTTTGTTTAGTATTTCTAACAGCAATGAAACAGACATTTTCTTGTTTTGTATCTCATTAACATTTTGTTTTATTTCATCTAACTTTACTTTGAAATAGAAAAAGAACTATTCGCTGATCAATGGTAAAATATTGGTGCGCATAGAATAAAAACAGCGCACAAAAAATCTTTGCTAGACAGAGAGGGCAGACGGAACTGAGTGTCTTCTCTTTCTATTTCTGTACCTTATTATTTTGTTTATGTTTTGCGTTCTGTTTTTCTTGAATACATCTGACCAACGATACTGTGCCCCTATACCTAGTAGTTATTACACTATAACACCAGAACAAACGCATGCCGGTACTGCAGAACGACAACAACAATGACAAATGGAAAGGCTATTCAATAATCGCTTTCCTTCATCTTCTGTTGTCGAAGAATTACGGCGCGTGCACTTTGGCAGCGGCTCTCCATTGTCTAACCCCGCCTTCGTCAACTTTGTGAATGATGATGACCGCATATTTGTTTTACCGCGTACTCCGCTGCGAAGCTAATCACGCGCCGACACAGGAAGGCGCGTCGACAGATGGACAATGGACGAGACGGACGGTAATTGCTCCAGCTATCTATTGTCAATTTGTGCTGAGTGCATTACTTCCGGTGCGTGGAGTGGTTCGCTATCGAGTTATCGCGAAGCCTTTGTCTGTCATGGGCTCTGCTGCCTTGTGCTCCATTGTGATCGTATCGTACCGCGAGCGTCGCATTGGCAACGCGTGGAAATCCCGGCCATGAATGATTCCTACTAGTTACACGTGAACGCGATTTCACCGAAAAAAAAAAGTCGCTCGAATATGGGCGTATTTGATTACAGGTTAAAGTAAATAATTGATACAATTAAGTGCATTTACTGTTCTAGTTACTGAAGAGTGTAAAACAAGAAGGATATTAATAATGATTTAAAAAACAAACACCGACTTCAGGTAAGAAAATATAACAAAAACTGTACATTTGTTACATTTTGTCATGTTACGTCTGAGTACATAATTTCAATCATAAACTCGTCCGTCTTTTGGAACATTTTCGCTTAAACAATTAATATTTGTAAATAGAGAGCGAGTGCAGGTCAGCAGTGAAATGACTGTAGAACGTTATTTAACAATGAAAGGAATATATCCAGAGGTCGGGGTGGTGGTGAAAAACGTTTAATTGCAAAAAAGAGGTCTAGCACTTCTTTAGAGGTTCCTTACAAACTATATAGATGGAGTCACTATTACGAGAAACCATTGGTTGAAGCCGCCGTCCTGGCTCTCTGGACCAAGGCCTTCTGCCTCAAGGTCTGAGCAGCCGAGCAGGGACACCTTTTAGCCCTTTCGCCAAGGGTTTGGGTAAGGAGTAATGGCATTATTATTTAATAGGCTCACACCATGTGGTTGGTGTCTGCCACCTCCTTACAGTACGGGTACTGTCCAGTGACCATAGGCTCGAAATATTTGACTATGGCAGGACTTAGTATTGTGTTCGTCTGTAGTCGAAGCAAAATCCACTCCTCTGCTTTCTTCAGCTCTTGGGGGGGGGGGGGGGGGGGAAGAGGGCAGACGGTAGCGGGGTTTACCTTCCTGATAATAACTAAGATTTCCCTTATGTAACAATAGATGGTAGCTCTCCCCATCAGTCTCCATCGGCACTGACGAATGCAGCCCGGAAAGGAGTGCTCGGACAGCCACATCTGCACCGTAAATTCCCGCAATACCTGATGACATGATGTTCATGTAATGCATTAAGAGGGGCTGACTATGGTAGCAAGCTGTTCGTATACTGACATAAATATACGCATGTGAAATAAAAAAAAGGAAGCAAGTGGGAATGCGGCAATGTTTATTCAGCGTCAATGAAAAGGATGCCTGCTTGGGCAAGGTGGTAGTTGTTCATTGTTACGTTATTGTGCACTGCTTAAAAGACAAATACTTAGGAGACGGAGAAATACACGAACATAAGCGCAAACATTCAACTGAATTTATTGCACGGATACGTGAAGCTTTTATACAGTCCCGTTTTATTGTTACAACAAAACGTTTACAAAAAATAATTTACAAAAATATAAACAGCACAATACCGATAACCACTCATGCCGAAGAAACACTCACTTATCACGCACCCTGCATTGTGAATTTATATACATTATTTTTCTACTGCGAAACCTTCTGCGAAAGCTCTGTGAAACCAAAATGGGTGCTAGGCGTCCGAAATTATTCGCCTTGTAGATGACTGCTTCAGTCTTCTTTGGGACATCAGGCTTATTTGGGACTAACGCAGAAGAAAATTATGCGTCTGAATTCGTAATGCAGGGGGTGTGTGATAAGTGCGTGTTTCCTCGGCGTGAGTGGTTATCGGTATTGCATGGTTTATATTTTTTTGTAAATGATTTCCTCTAAGTGCTTTGTTGTAAGCATGAAACTGATTGTATAAAAGTATTACGTGATCGTCCGATTAGTTCACTTGAAAGTTCGCGCTTGTGTTCATGTATAGTTCATCGTCTCCTAAGTCTTTGTCTTTTAAGCGGTGCGCAATAACGCAACAATGAATAGTCAGCAAAGAATGCATACAGTGGCAATGTAGAAGCACCGAACTACTCAAACGCACACGAGACAGGTAATGTGCATAAAAAATGGCGCAACTTTCCATCAGCATCTACTTTCTTTCGCCTCTAAGCGAAGTTTTTTTTTCTTGAGCAAATGTTACAGCACTGTGTTTGCACTGGAGCTAGCAAGTAGTGCTTGTCGCTTTGTGTTGGTGTTGCGCCTACGCCATCCGTGACCAACCTTTGAGCGCAAAAGTACCGATGCCCATATGGCACATCATGCCCATTTTGTGACGCCCCAATCCAAGATGTAACTACCTCACACTTACTGTGGACCTGCACTGGTCTACAATTAATCGTCGCTGTCACCTCCGTGCAACAGGTCTCAGGCCTGGCCGACCACCCGACTTTGACCGCTGGCTTCGTGGACCACACCACCGTTCTCATTAGACTTCATACATGAAGATAACTTCTATGTGCATTTTTGAAAAGATATCATGCCTAGGGGTGGACTTTCCAAAAAAAAAAAAGTTGTGCTCGTCTGTGTTCATTCGTGAGACCACTTGCGGGAACGTATTCGCGGATTATTCGGATTAAAGATTTTTACAGAAGGTTTCCGACTTCTTCACAATTATTTTGAACCACTGTACGTATAGGAACAAATGACGTAAAATTAACTTTATGGTTTTTTTTTCTCGCTCCCTAAAAGTTAAGAGCTTACGTAACTGCACACTTCCGGCAATCGCCTGCAAACAAAAGCAAACACCGTGATCTTTTCAGTTATGTCGATGGTGCGATTATTTTTTCGCTCTATGTCGAAGTAAAATCAGCTCTAGCTTACTTTTAGTTAAACGCTATGTCGGCTTTATATAACAGATTCTTGTAAGAACGCACCTAACGGAATTGGCGTCGTCAGCAACCCACACTCGAATCCCATTGATATATATATATATAAATATATATATATATATATATATATATATATATATATATATATATATATATATATATATATATATATATATATATATATATATATATATATATATATATATATATATATAGTGGCACATTACGACCTATTCTGGTGTTGGCATCGGCACAGGCAAACGAAAAGATTGCTGACCATTCGCTCCGTTTACCACCACTCTTTGAGCGCGGCCTTGGCAAGAAAGCCAAAACCATTGATTGATGGCCTCTGAGACAACAATAGCAAACATGTCAGAGTGAGAGCGTTTTCAACACACGCCTCCAGACATAATATTAACAATATTGCGCGACATAAAAAATACTTTTTGTGAGGGTGAATTGTGTACGTGCCATTTATTCCGAAAACCTGGATGCGTGACCGTGCATTGTAAGGGCCTTGCTTACTGCGCACTATGAAAGAGAGCGCTACCGACACATTTGTAGGATTGGTGAAAAGTCCCTAAATTAATATTATTAACATTATTTACATTCAGTGAGCATGGTTTTTTTTATTTAATTTGATGTCGTCATTCTCCAGAGTACGATAGTTGCCGAAAGCTATCCACGTTCTCGCCCACTTTCATTTCTCATTCTGTGAGTGTATTACTTTTCTCAATTTCTTGCTGTTTCTTCTTTCGTTTGTTAACCAGAAACTAGTTATCTCTGAGGAATACTCGATGCAGGCGCTATCGTTTGGGCGTTTTCATCTTGGCGTTTTTTTGTGAATGATCTGTGCATGTGAGCACCGAGTCTCTATCATTTTTATTCAGAGTTGAGAAATTTGACACGTTCAGGGGTTTCACGAAGCAAACTATGAAATGTCAAGGCACGAAAAAAAGTAAGTGAAAATAAAGGAATCGGGCATCCCTACCTTAGATTTTTTGATCATTCTGATTTAAGAACGACAGAGAAGAAATTTCTAGAAGAGGAGATGGAGGAGGAGGTTCCTTCGCTGCAGGCGAATCTGCCTCCAAAAACAGCCGGCCATTGTGCCGCGCCCCGTTGGTTAATTATAAAAAGAGGTTGGGTTTCAGAGGGCAGTGCCGAAAGGTCAAGTTATTAACCTTGAGATAAACCTAACGCTTCCCTTGCTATTATTTGCCTGTAGTGCAAGATTACTGTATAGTATGTGACGTCCTATTCAATTTTACAAGTGGTAGTGAATACTTATTTCTCTAATTACACATTGATCCGAGGGTCAACTTATATTATTATTATTCGTCAACATTATTCGTCAACTTATATCTCGCATGTTCTTGTGCATTCTTCCTAACACGGCACAATAGGGAGTCTAGAGAACTGATTTAATAATATTATCTCGACCTTCACGCCTCAAAACCACGATATGATTATGAGAGACGCTGTAGGAGAGAATTTAAGATTAATTTTGACCATCTGGTGCTCTTTGACGTGCACTGACGTCATGCAGTACACGGACATCTGGCATTTGCTCTCCATCGAAATGAGACAACCACGGTCGGGAGTGAACCCGTGACCTTTGCGTTAGCAACCGATCACCAGAACCACTGCCCCACGGCGGTGGACTTTGTAGTTCCTTTGTTGTGTTAACTTGTTCATGTGCCAATAATATATACTTTTGGTAATTCCTTAAATTAAATTGAATTTTCCTTGTTACTGTTATATATTCACATTTAAAGCTGAGCCCATGTGTTTTATTTTTGTTTTAATTTATTCAGAAATTTATTCACCTAAAGAAAGTGAGACAAAAGAGTTTGTGTGCTTCAAACTAACCCAGAAATCAGGTCACGTCAGACAGCCTCCCTGAAATACGATTATTGATATGTTACTTGTGCCGTGACGCTTACTATGCGAACCACTCCAAATATGTCATTTTTATAAGAAAGATTGTAATCTACTCTTGTAAATTATGTGGGAACACGATGTCCACCACTTGCTTTTAGCACTGAGTGCGGCAGCAAAAGATTACTGTTTCCTCAACCAGCGCATGTATGACGTCGTCTGAAACAATAAGCGCTGACGCTGTGCCTGAGGGTCTGTCATTCAAAACAAAATCTTAATTGGCCAGCTTTCTCGCACAAGCCACGGGCTACAACAATTGGCGAGTCAGTGATGCTATCCCAATGATTATGCCGTGAATTACGGACGGCGTTCGCGCAAGCATCTTGAAGGTCATTTAAAGCACGTAAACGAGTGAATATCGCCGTGGTGTAGTTACGTGCCCCCACCCCCTCTCCCCACCTCACACACAGATAGTGTTACTTTACTGATATAGGGCTACACGGCTTCATACTACAGGCACAACCTGACACGCATCACGATAATATTTGCAGTCACAGTCTATACACCGTCTGAACGATGCAGTCTATATAAAGTTCATACAATCCATAGAATATGAATGCCTCGCAGCCTAACTCAGTTGCCTTTCGAAAGCATTGTTTTCCAAGGCGTATTTCACACGCATTTTGCAATGGTTTAGTATGTGCAATGTTCAATGAAATGGAATGGAAAGACTTTGACGAGGTCCTTGGAGGCATGGAGTAAACGTAGGTTTGCCTATCTCGACGGGGGAGCAGCCCGCTACGAACTACGAGGTCTGTTAGAACAGTATCCGACCTTATTGTTTTTTTTTTGCGAGCGCCTGATGGATTTGAAACAAGCACGCTTACATCAGATGAGCTTAAACCTTCGTGCGCATGCGCGAATTTTCCCCCGCCTGCCAATAGCGTCAGTCGCTAGGACGAAGAGTTTGAGTAAGGCAGAGCGTAGGGCCCTCGTCAGTTTTTCACGGCAAGGAAAGGGATAGAGCGAGTGGAGCAGCGCTACTGCATCGAATTTTACCAAAAACTGGGCGACAGCCACTTGAAAGCCATTTGGAAGATAAACACGGTGCTACGAGCCGTCTTTATGAGTCGTCTGTGGCGACGCTATGAGCCGCACAAAGGTTAAGGAGTAGTACAACGGGCATAAAGACGGCCGCACATCGGTGGAGAGCGAGCCAAGCTCCGGTCGGCAATCAACATGCCGAAATGACCAGGTCATTGCCGAAGTGAACTCCGTAGTGATGCGGGACCGTCGTGCGACTATACGGGAAATTGCGGAAGAGATGGTCATCAGCACTTTGACTGCACATTCCATTAGGAACGAAGATTTGTCCATGAAGATAGTTGCGGTGAAATTTGTGTCTAAACTTCTCACGGTGGAATTAAAGCAACTTCGTGTTGAAGTCTCACTGTACATGCCGGATTTCACAAGCAGTGACTTTAACTTCATGAACACCATTCTCACTGGTGACGATTCTTAAGAGGGTGTGCGGGCACGACGTGGAAACCAAATCCCTGTCGTCACAGTGGAGGCATTCCACGTAACCAAGACCATAAAAGGCCCGCCAAGTGTGCAGCAACGTCAACGTGATGCTGAATGCTTTCTTTGACTACCGTGGTGTGGTACACCACGAGTACGCACCGCAGGCTCAAACAATCCCCAAAGAGTACTACAGGGATGCCCTCTCTCGCCTACAGGATGCTTTGCGGCGCAAGAGACCTGAGTTGTGGTCAACTTCCAGGAAACTGGCGCATCCATCACGACAATGCTCCTGCACATTCCTCACACTTGCTTCAAACTTTTCTGGCGAAAAGTCAGACTCCTGTAGTTTGATCAGCAGGCTCCTTACTCTCCTGACATGGCCTTCTTCGACTTCTGGCTGTTTCCCTGACACAAGAGAACATTGAAAGGAGAGCGATTTAACACAATGGAGGACATTATGGTTGCAACGATAGCTGAGATAAACTCCATTCCGAAAGAGGCCTTACCAGAATGCTTCCAACAATGGCAGCACCGCTGGGAGAAGTGTGTGGAATTCACAGGGGACTACTTCGGAGGGTATTAGGTTTCCAATGCTCCAATTATGCCAGCTTTTTTTTTCTTCCACCACAGGTCGGATACTTTTCTATATTACACTTCGTACGTCCAAGTTTTGGATGAAATGAGAGGAAAGAAGAGAAATTTCACTAAACGAGGAAAAGCATGAAACGTAAGCGTTGCTTACTTCTGGTATTGCGTCTGCTTACGGCTTCTACTTTCGACATTTTGAATTATCTTGTGAAGTCTCCCGTCGGCCTTTAGGCTTTCTATCCGTTTCCAGTTACGACATTTTTTTAAATTAAAAATTTCATGAAACAGCTCCAAGAAAACTGCAAGAACCTCAACATCGCACGTATTCGATCTCAATACAGTATCGTATGACAGTTTGGAAACCATTTGTCTCGGGATCATTTCCGTGTTTTATAAATCACGCCTCCTCAGTTTTTAATTTGGGGATATTGACGCGTTCGGGGAAGGCCCGAGGAAATTTCAAGTAAAGATTGATTGATGGTGGTGCGTTTTAGGAAAGTCCAAGTGAGACTTTCGTTTCGTATAGGCATGATGCATGCGACCTAATGCAGCATGCTAGGAAAACAAAAAGAAAGTAAAGCTTGTGGACGTTTGTGCGCGAAAGCAATCACGTGTGAACCGAACATGTAGCACCAGAAGCTTTTGCGCACCAGTTTCTGTAAACAAATGCCGCTACAGATGTGAGTGCCCCTTGAACTGCAGATAATAAGTAATCTTTAATCATGTGATGTAAACTTTAAATGATTCTGCGAGTGTTCGTTATTCGCCTCAGTCCAGAGATATCCTCCGTACATTTGTTAATATATACGACTTTATTGCGCAGCGGAATTCATGTGGCTTGCATTAAAAATTGTTCCTCGTTTCTGTGATGATCACCGAATGTGCGTTCTGCGGAAGGGATATATTGTCTAGGATCACGATCGATTTCAGCTAGGATGCTGTCCGATCGCCTTTTTTTCTGTTTACTTACTGAATGTTTTCTTTTTTTTTCATTTTGATTGTGTAGGGCGATACTGTAAGCATCATCATTGTAGACTGATTGTTTCCACGCGCGTTCGTCGTATTGAATTCGAGAACCGGCGAACTTGCGTTGAAAATCATTGCCGAGTCCGCACAACTCCACCCAATTAGCGTGTACAGGAGTGCACGGCCCACCTAAGAAGCTCTTACAAAGTGCCTATACCCTATGTTTCATTTGCAGCCTTTGTTTTGTGTCCTCCAATTACAGCGTATACGTGAAAACTGGAAAACCTATACACATCTAACCGAATTTAACTATACATTGATAGATTCGTAAAGTAACCTCCAATTCGTAGACGCATGCTTGAGGCAACTCCATGTGGCCAATAGCTTTCGCACAGATGAGCGGTTCTCAAGGGGCATGAAATTGCCTTCACCGTTTTGCGGGCTGATCAGAAATATAATAAACGATACACTAGTAGCTCTACCTTGAAAAGTGGCCGATATATATGTAATTCCAAAGCGTTACTGTGTGTTTTTATTGGGAACCTGTATGTGTTTAGGGCATGGTGAATGTGGTGGTCCGTGAGTGCGCATAAACTGCAGGTAAATGTGCGCTTGTACTAGTTTATCTTCCGGTTTAGCCAGCATTTATATACAGCTAGGGATAGTGTAACCGCCACACTAACTGCTTCCCATGAAATCCTATCGGTGTTCCCTTCAAGCTACACCATCACCGAATGAAAGTTTGAAGCAGGCATCTCTCCAGTGTGCCATGGGGACAGAGAAATGAAGAGCTACAACAGACGACATTTCGACGGATCTCGGCTCTTGTTAAACACCAGAGTCTTGCGTTTCAGCTTTGCTGGTTAACCGTCTGCACGTAATGGGTGGTTTTTTTTTTTTGTGAATGAAACCAAGGACTTGTGATAGAGCAAATTGTTCATGTTTTCCTCGGCGCCGCAAGCATCGCCTGCCGCCAGATGGGTCATTTTAGTTGTTACAGTGTATGTCTTCGCGAAGGCACTTTCCAACCGAAGCCGTCTGAGAAGTGAAGTCCACATAGAAGTTACAGTTGCAGCGAAATGGTTCAATCGATGTTGTTATAGTGTGCCTTATGTGGCGCAATCCGTCTGTGACAAACAACGCGGAAGGCGGTGGAGCTTCCTTACAACGGTGTCGCGGAAAGTGAAATGTGAGTGCTTGCATGTGATTTCTCCGGGCAGATTTAGATCATTTATCGTTGTCACTGAGGCCGCGATGACCTCGAGCTCCAGTTTCATCCAGCGGCCAGGATGCCCAGTGCATTGCTTTCATTTTTGTCAGTCTCTTGCACAGTGAAATCTTTATAGAAAGTTTACTGTTGTCTACCATAGTTTTCTTGTGCGGTTATATATTAACCGTTCTTTATTGTAGTTTCCTTCTTCTAGCCCTCGAACGAATATCGCAGCTTTTTATACCCTTCAGCTACATATATCTATAGCATACAAAGTGTTCCGAGATAGGCTTTCTCACAGGACGTCCTTTAACGTGCACTTGTACATCAAAGCACATGAGTATTACGACATTTATTTGATCACTTATAGATGCGTCTACCGGGAGTTGATTACATTACGTCGCGCACGTACGGGCGCAGAAAGATGTGCAGTCAGTGATTCACTTCCAGCCATCGCTACCTAAACGCTATAGAGAGGTACGTGCTTCTTTGTCGCTTGGAGGACGCAACCTGACCTAACACGATTAGAAAAAAAATGAAAAAAGTGCACTCACGTGTGGCGCAAGAACTACGTCGAAACTTCGCTAAATAAAGCGTACGCGTGTAATAATATCAGAAAAAGTTGTCTGAAGATTCATTTTGTGTCTTTATCCATCGCGCAGTAGTATTTAGTCTTCATTGCGTATTAAGAAGCTTAGTAGTTTAAGCAACGGAGTAGTTCATTCAACTGGTGTTCATTCAAGTGCTATTTTATTGCGCAATAAGCTCGGCGTCGAAGGCCCCCCACGCAAGAGTGTGAGCTCACCCTATAGTGCGCACCTACTGTTCCCCGTCCCTTTATCTGAAGCCTCTCAAGCTGTATCTTCTCTAGCCAAAATATCCACATGCAACCCAAGAAGGAAGCCGATGTCGTCGTGTTTGCTGGCGGCGTTTAGTTGAGAGATTAGTGACGACTCGACGTTGCTATCAGTAGTAGCACGTGCAACGAGACATGAAGACGCAGCAGCTCGACATTCCAGACCCAAGTTTTGTGCTGGCTGTATACCGCCGATGGAGAAAACGCGGACGGCATGACGGGGACGGCTGAACTATTTATTGACGTCACAGGAATATCGCTTCCGCTGCTCTTATTGTTGCTCGTCAGTGTTAAAGAAAATAAATATAAGATGAACATAAATAAGGCCAGTGGCACTTTTTCTTTTCGGTTTGCTATACTTTGCACAGCAATGAGGAAGTAAGGTTGGAAAGAGGGGTGCGTTAATATATTTCTAGATATACAAAATACTGCGTAGACATAATGGATCGTGTCGTTCGGATAAGGAGCTCGTCATGGGATCTTTGTCGTATCCATATTCTCATTGCCATCTTACCGGCGACTCAATGTCTGTCATGCTCGGAACTATAGACCATCAATGACACATGCATTAGACAGTTTATGACCTCTGCGTGTGGTGCAGCTGTCAATTTTTTTGGCGTGCCAAATAAATATATATTCACTTTTTGTTTCACAAGGTACCCATCGTCGTGCGCTGCTACTTGTTAAATCACAGTTATGTCGCGGTTAGCTTCATCCGAGCAAACTTGAAGCAAAAATCTCGTGTCCCACACCAACCAAAGGCCGTGCTGCAACAGACTGCAGTGGCATGCCTACTGCTTAAATTATAAGCATCAGATGCGCTTATGCTTGCAACACTTCAACAGAATGTGCACGTCTGCGATCTTGTTTCTTGTGTAGACACCTCAGAGATGAGGTCCCGCTGTTGGAATGTCTAGCTTTCAAAAGGGGTCACTTTGTGCTTCGGAGCAGCATCAAGGTCAATCTTTCTCGAACAAAAACGACACTTCATAAAATTTTTATTTCCGAGATGCCGCGCTTTCGCTCGATGTATATAAGCTCAAGGAGCGGTAACTGATACTTGCAACTCACTCAAGTATGCATTACAGGACTTACAGAAACGCTGCCATCAGTGTACGCACTGCCGGTCTTGAGCGTGTCTTGTGATGCATAGTGTACCTTTTGTGAGACGACCATCTTTTTTGCTTCACTGCTAGTATATTTAGGCTTCACGAAAGTGCCACCCACGAAGCCATGCGCAAAGCGTGCCGTCAGTATGCACCTCAAATTAAGCCTATCTAATTCCGCAATGATTTTGATACGAGGCCTTTCCTGCTTTAGCCCCACCGTAATGGTCCAGAGGTTATATTGCTCGGCAGCTGACCTGAATGTCGCGGGATCGAATCTCGGCCGCGGCGGCTTCATTCTCGATGGAGACTAAATGTTCGAGGTTCGTGTACTTATATTTGTAGTGCTTGTTGAAGAATCGCGGAGTTTTCCGGAGCCCTCCACTACGACGTACCTCGTAATCATATCGTGGTTTCAGCACGTTGAACTCCTGGTATTATCATGAGTTTTCTTGCTTAAACCAGAGTGTAAAATCGACATCACAACTTCTAATCCCATGAACAAGGCTGTATTCGATCATGTCAATAGTACGCCACTCGCGGCATCGTTTGTCCAAGGTAACACCTAATATCTTAGCCGGCGCATGCGGTATAGACTGTTAAATAGTTGTTCATGATAGTCTTGGGTTCAAATTTGTTAAAAAAGCTACTCATTTCAAACTAGAGCTCATAGGGCGTGATGAAGGCGAAGCAGCCCTTACTAATTTAATGGAAAGTAAAAATAAATGGCAGGATTTGATACAGAGATAGGAATCTTGCGTTTTGTTTGAACGTTCGCAGGTTATGTCTAGATGACACCAAGCACGGGCAAGAACATGAAGAATGAAGCGATCGAGTTGCGGTAAGTGAAGCAATTATTCGTTTTCATTCGTTGACATGCATGGACAAGAACGCTACGTTGTCTCAATATTTTTTCTACGCTGAAACTATTTCAATATCAGAGAGGAGATCGAGCGGCTTATTGAAGAAATATTATGAAGGCTAAAAATTTTAAAAAGTCTAGTAAAATACGAGATTGTGTGCAACAGCTGCTAATTAGGCAACGCGAGCCTAGCCTGTCAGCCATGGCATTAAAACACAGCACAACATAAGTCACGAGAACAAAATGAATAGAGAACAAACTTTGGCTCGCAAAAGTGCTTCTTACTGTACAGTATTATCGCAATAATTCAAAAGTTTTGATCATTATATTATACATATCAACATAGAAATATATTATTATACGAATGACGGAAAACGCCATTCTACTCTTGAGGTATGTAGCAAAACGGCTGTAGGAAAAAAAGAAAATATGTAACAGTACCTGTATGAATTCCAAAATTGTTATGATGATCAACGTTTGGGAAATTATTAATTGTGTCCCTGCTGGCAAATCTCCTGTGAGAAAGTAAGGCACAACGCAAAATCGTCTTCCGTGTACTTTGCATGTTCGTTCTTATTCAAATCCTTTGCGTTTGACAATAGCTCACACTCAATACAGGAAATCGGTCAAATATGTACAATAGAGTGAATTGAAGTCCTTTCCTTATCATGCTGCGCTAATCGTGTCAACCGGGCACGCTGTATAGTAACGGGACCGTGGAGAAGTATGAAGTCTTGAAATTGTTGAAGTATTTCACTGAGGCATTGGCATTTACAAAAGCAAATCGTTCTCTCGTTATTATTCGTGGATAAAGCACACGAATAATCTGGGATACGTACACATCTTAAACGGCGTGCAATTGAAGGTCGTCTTTTTTCTGGACAATACATAGACATGCACCTTTCAAGAAACTCTCGTACACAGCGTGTTTTTATGCACATGATCAATGAGCTTAGGCACTAAAAAGAAAGAAAGAAAAAAGAAAGAAAGAGAAAAGAAAGAAAGGAAGAAAAAAGAAAGGAAGAAAGAAAGAAGGAAAGAAATAAATAAATAAAAAAGAAGAAAAGAAAGTTATAGCGTCAGCGCGATACACGTGCTCTTGTTTTGTAACACTTGGTTTGTTTACGAAGCGATGGTCTTGTTTATGATTATCTGCATTGGCATCGCCATGACTGACCGCAGCCTTCCACGGCATCTTTCTGCCTTGAATCATCTACTGCATTCCTGCCCCGTGTATTTTTTTATTCGTTTGAGCTTTTCACGCACGCCTCTGTTTCGTGTAAACAATGCAACGACGTATAGGAGGGTGGTACTCAACGAATAATTCATTCGAAACAGCTCTTTGGGGAGTACACAGAACGCCGCTTACGTATTGCGCTGATAACGAGACTGATCCGACGTTTGCGACCGGCAAGGATACATGACGCTACTTCTGACCTTCGCTGCGGTTACGTCACTAAGTCCCGCGCGTCGCACTTGGCCTCCGGGAAACGCCTCCAGCAGCCATCACGTGCGGCACTTTCAAGGCCGGCGATTCCCTTCGTGTGCGGGGCGGTGAAATTACACGCGCCTTCGCAGGGAGTACCCAATGACGCGTTACGCTGAGGCGGATATGACGTCATGTAATGCTGACGCGTGATCTGACATCCCCGCTCAAAAAAAAAATTGCTGGTAGAAGTGTGTGTCATTCTGCCAGTCAATCACATGTATGTTCTGTGGTATCCTCGTAATTAATTTCTTACAGGGTTAAATTTCATCGTGTTACTGTAAGGCGTAACATATAAGCGTCCCTCTGTACCTCCAAAACATCATCATCATCACCATCATCATCATCATCATCATCATCATCAGCCTGACTACGCCCACTGCAGCACAAAGGCCTCTCCCATTTTTTGCCAGTCAACTCGGCCGTATGCTTGCTGCAGTCACTGTATACACACAAACTTCTAATCTTATCTACCCACCCAACTTTGTGTAATATCAGACCCTTAATTAATGGGACGCCATCGTTATACAGGGTCTTGTGGGCCCGGCATTGCGGGGTGAATATAGACCTCCCGGTAAATATAAAACATTATTGAAGTCGTCTTCTGCGTCTTTGAATTACTTTTGTCCGTTTTCCGTTGCGTTACTCACACCATGGCCAGTCCTCATACTTTTTCCAACAGCCAATGAAATAATGATACGCTGATATATGATGCGGCTATACCCAGTTTATTGCGAACGATAAAAAAAAGATATAGACACGGCTAAGCATTCAGGTGTTCTCTTCGCTCTTTCTCAAGTCGTAGTTCAAGTTCCACAACCTAAAGGAAAAAGTGAACTCGCCTTTTAAATAGAAAAAAAGAAATCAACGTAAAACCACACAAAGACAGCTAAGAAGAACAACCACACAAGAAAAGCGCTGGACTTACAACTAAATGCGTAACCTGTGGCACATACCCGCATACCAGTGGCACATACCCGACCTCGGGCACAAATCCGCCGTGCTACCAAAAACGTAGCACGGCGTCGCTATCACGCTCTCGGTGTTAACAATGCGTTGACAGAAGAAATGTGGTACATACTCTCGTTTAGTTCTTGGATTGCCCGCTGGATGGTGGCACTTCTATACGATATATATATGATAAAAACAAGTGAGATGGCAGTACTTGGAGTGTTCACTATAGACGGACGGACCGACGCACGGGCGGATACACAGACGGACAGACAGACAAGCAAACGAACAGACACACAGACACATGGACGGACGCACGAACGGGCGCACGTACGGATGGACTGACGCACGGACGTTTCGCCCCCCTCATCATCATTCATTCCATGAATATGCTGTGATTTTTTTTCTTACAAAGAAAGAATTTTGTGTCTCTAGATAGCTGATAAGTTGTACGCATTTATTTTATTGTTGTTTCACACGTTTCATGTTCTGTACGGTTAGGTGTGCAAGCTTGACAAGGCTCAGATGACATGTTTACGCATGCACTTCTAATTCATGTGTTGGGGGTGCGTCAAAATATTCAATGAACATTCAGTTGTAAGTCCAGCGCTTGTCCTGTGTGGTTGTTCTTCTTCGCTGTCTTCGTGTGGTTTCTCGCTGCTTTTTTTTTTTTTTTAACGTCCCAAAACCACCATATGATTATGAGAGACGCCGTAGTGGAGGACTCCGGAAATTTAGACCACCTGGGGTTCTTTAACGTGCACCCAAATCTGAGCACACGGGCCTACATCTCGCTGCTTTAGACTTCCTATTACTATGAACCAATTCGCCCAGAAAGCTACGTTACTGATTACGTTTTTAAAATGAATGTAATTTTAAATAAATGACTGAAAATATTACTTTGACTTCCCTAGATTCTGCGGCGCCCTGCTAAGGCCTTATTACATTTACTTTAACGTTTTGGTAGTGATACTTTTTATCTGCAGAATTAAGCGAACAAAAACAAATACCTAACACCAGCGAAAACCTTGCATCGCTGAAGTGACACCACCCTATAATGTATGCTTTCTTAGAACTCCTGAAAAAATAAATATATGTCGGCTACTGTACCTTTAATTATAAGGGTTGTTTAGCTTTCACTTTTTTTTTTCGCGTCTAGACATGAAATTAAGACTCTGGACATGCGTGCGTCAACATTTTTTTTCTTTTTCTCTCTACCTCTCTGATAACGCAGCTTGAGCGCTTGAGACAGGTTGCGATATACAAAAGTCAGCATGGCTTAAGTACCGACCATAATGACAAACGCAAATTCTGCACGAGTGCCTAAGTTGCGGCTACCTACAGTCGGCATCCTTACAGAAAAAGTCACATAGGCTAATGAGATAGCGTGTTTACATTAATGAATTTCTTAATGAGCTAGCTGAGTTTTTTTTTTTTTCAAGCAGCATTGCATGTTTGATTGAGGAGCACCTCAAGTAACCCGTCATAATGCTTCCACAGTTCCCTCTCTCTTTTCTCTTTTTACCCCTCCATTTTCTCTGCAAGGCTTTCTAATCACCGGCACCCCCATTTTGAGGTTGCACAGATGCCAGTATCTTTACCTTAGCTGAATGTGTTCTCTCATCAACACTTTCGCTAACATCGAGAATGCTGCAGTTCCGAAGCAAACAACAAAACTATCACACTGAATCAAAAACAAGGCAGTGCATAACATATCTTTAACTGGGTTGATGAATTCGAGAAAATCAATGAATAAATAAATGGACTTGCCGTCTATTAGCCTCGCGTTGTTCCAGCGAACTCATTAAACTTAGCCGTTCGCTTAGAACTCAGACGTGGTGCGTAGCAGAAAAAATGGCAGCATATCCATGGGGCGAATGATGGAGAGTGGGGCGAAGCATCCGTTCGTCCCTTCGTTCTTGCTTCCGTCCGTCCATGCGTCCATCTGTGTGACCGTCCATGCGTCCATCCGCCCGTCCGTGCATGCGTCTGTTCGTGCGTCCGCACAACCATCCGTGCGTCCATCCCTGCGTTCGTCCATAGATCTGCCTCGCGTCCGTCCATGCGTCCACCCGTCCATGCAGCCATTCGTGCGTCCGTCCATGCATCTGTCTCTGTGTCCGTTCGTCCATCTAGTCAACACTTCGAGTACCACCATCTCGCATCTTTTCATCATATATGCGTCCGTCTGTGTGACCATCCGTGCGGCCATCCGCCCGTCCATGCGTACGTCTGTTCGTGCATCCGTACATTCCATCCGTGCGTCCATCCCTGCGTTCGTCCATGCACCCGCCCCTGCGTCCGTCCTTGCGTCCATCCGTCCGTGCAGCCATCCGTGCGTCCGTCTATGCATCTGTCTGTGTGTCCCTTCGTCCATCTAGTCAATACTTCAAGTACCATCATCTCGCATCTTTTTATGATATGTTCCACATATAGAAGCACCGCCATACAGCGGACATTCCAAATACTAAACGAGAGGTGGCGCACGCACACTTTCTTACGGCTTGCGTTTCTTGTCTACTTCCCACCTTTAACCACCTCGAGTTCATGGTATATACTAGTTCACTGTATTCATGGCACTGCGGCCCAACGCTCGCTAAACCTTTCTAAAACCAAGGAGGCTACGCCCAGCGAGTATAACCTAGCAACCCTTTCTTGTCAGATAGTGCTCAATGCACATGCCAATGGCTGCTAATTGGGGATGAGAGACAGGATAATTCGGCTTTTAGTTAACGCGCGAGCTGCGAATTTTTTATTGTTCAACAACGCACAGGATAAATCTCCCACCGGCACCACCTTGCAGGTGAAAGCGTAAGACTGGTTACGCACTAAGACGAGGGACGAACGGGTGCCGCTATAAAGAGCTTCGCCCCTAAAAAATCACAGCATATCCACGAAGTGAATGATGAGTGGGGTGAAGCGTGCGTGAGCCCGTCCATGCTTTCATCCGTCCACGCGACCATCCGTGCGTCAATCCATGCGTCCGTCCGTCTGTCCATGCATTCGTTCGTCAGTCCGTGCACCCGTCTGTCCGTCTGTTCGTGCATCCGTTTGAACGTCCATCTAGTGAACACTCCAAGTACCGCCATCTCCCATCTCGCAGCCCCTAGCAGCACATACCCGCTATAGAGTGGGTACGTGCCACAGGGGCGGCTACACACACACACACACACACACACACACACACATACATACGGAGGAGCGATAGACCCACGCCATAAAGACCTTTGCCGCTAAAAAATTTGAATTTGGCAGATCCCACGTTCTTATCGACGTTATGCGAAGCATGGGGGGGGGGGAGGTGACCGTGTTGCAACTTTTTTGAGTGACACGTCAATATATATACATATATATACATATATATATATATATATATATATATATATATATATATATATATATATATATATATATATATATATATATATATATATATTGTAATGAATTAATGAATCTAAATAACGGACGCTCTGCTGGCAATGAAGACGACGACGATGATCGGTGGCTGCAGTGGTAGCTCGCGCACGCCGTTCGCCATTAGCCAGACCTGCCTGTTAAAGCTCATTTTGCCAAGCTGCGTCTGAACGTTTCTCGACGTACAACACCTCTATTTTAAGTGGTGGAGGTGCCGGGGTTCCCATCAACCTGGAACTTCGCAATCGGACGCTACCCTCACCGTTCACCATGACTGCTCCTGGCCCTTCTCAAGCTGCCTTACCAACGACAGTCTACTGTACTGGTGTGCCTCGGCAACGCGACCCACCAATTTTTCGCGGCAACGACGAACAAGACGTCGAGGACTGGCTCGTCGAGTACGAAATCGTAAGCGCTTCCAACAAGTGGAACGCCTGCGACCAGCTCACAAACGTGCGCTTTTACCTCGATGATGTGGCCAGCCTCTGGTTCAAGAACCACGAAGGCGAAATCACAACCTGGTCCGCCTTCAAGACCACCATCGCCGCGGTCTTCGGTCGTCCCGCCGTGCGCCGGCTTCGCGCGGAACAGCGTCTCCGTAGTCGAATCCAGCGCAGGGACGAGACCTTTACAAGTTACATTGAAGATGTCTTGTCTCTTTGCAAGCGCGTCGATGAATCTCTAACCGAACGCGACAAAATCAAAGGAGTTGACGACGATACCTTCCAGATGCTCGTCGCTAGGAATCCACAGACCATCACCGATGTTGTCCAGCTCTGTCAGGAGTACGACGAGTTGCGTAAGCAGCGTGTCTCGACGCGCAGGGCCGCTGAAGATACGGCTGAAGTTTCCGCCCTCGTGCACGATGTCGCTGCTGATCACACCGCCTTACTGCCCCACATCAAACAGTTCATTCGTGAAGAAGTTGCGCGTCAGCTTTCTCTTGTGGCCGAAGCATCCGCGCCAGTGACATCGTTAGACCCACGTCTACGCCAGGTCATTGAGACACAGGTCACGCAGGCAGGTCTGGCTAATGGCGAACGGCGTGCGCGAGCTACCACTGCAGCCACCGATCATCGTCGTCGTCTTCATTGCCAGCAGAGCGTCCGTTATTTAGATTCATTAATTCATTACAATTACTAATATATATACTACTTATATATATATATATATATATATATTGCACGCACAGACGTTTGTTGAAGAGTTGCGAATGTTTATATAACCACCAGTTGTTTGCACTTGCGCTACGATGCCAACAGAAACATGAGTATTAGCAACACCAAATGATATGAAGCGCTGGTGCTCGCGAGGATGGTAGCTCTGGACACTGCTACATAAATCAACTTGCTACACAATCAATGCCACCTAACTAGAATTGACGTTAAGCCGACGTGATGGCTGTATCACACGAGTACATATGTAATGTCTATAAAATTGGATAGCCAGTGCTGCAATCGTAATTGAAGTTTCACAAACATTAGGGTCTATTTGAAAAGCAGTTCCGGGACCTGGCGTGGCTCTGTGGTAGAATGCTTGATTGCCACGAAGAATGCCTGGGTTTTATTCCTGTTGGGAAGCTGACATTTAATATTTGCATTCGTCAGGTCAAAACTGCCGACGTCACGTTTTTCTTGATGCTCATGCGTTAAAATTTCCCCTATGTGTTCTCGTCGTTCCTGGGTAGATACAAACTGTCGATCACCTGTGGCACATACCCGCGGGTGGGTATGTGCCACTGTCTGGCGGGAAGTGGTTGACGACGTACGCGGCGGGATTGTCAGATTATCCGTGTATTAACGAGCGCTTCATATTCGCGAAACCATCTTACCCTCCCCTACTAATAGTTTTGGTTCACGTCAAGTTAAGGGGATGAGCACGAAAGAACCCAGACGCAAGTAGCTAGATAGATATATACGTATATAGACGCCAAAAGTGCTTGCAGTTCAGAAAGAAATGCTCCGAATTAATAAAAAGTTGCATGGAGTGACGTGGTTTTGTTGCGCCTATACGCCTGTAATTTACAAACGATGGGCGTATACACCTGAAATACACGGTCAGACATGAGACGAGACGCACGCAGCACAATCTTCAGCTTGGTTATTAAGGCTGCAGCCTTAGATGCCTCATGAAACGTGAAAATTGACCGTCGCGATCCCGCGACATTGGTGTTAATGCGAGTGACGTGAAAAAAGAGTGGTTGTCTTGCGAAGATGTCCCCGCATGACGTAACCTTGCGGTTACAGATCGCGAAAGTTTGTGACGTTACGACGGCGTCATTGTGATGTCACATGATGGTGTCATCACGTGACATTGTCCATTGGTGAAAGCAGGACTGATCATGGAGGCATTGCACTACCACTTGAGGCACGTGAGGCTGGCGATGCCCCCGATCTTAGAGGCAGTGCGAAAACACTTTATGTGCAGAAAGCTTCTGGAGGAGCGCTCGGATGGATTGATGCGTCGACTGAACAGAAAATAAAAATAAAGACGGCTTTAACTTTCTAGTCGTCTCAGGCGAACGCGTAAGAAGGGCATAGAGTTTCCTAAAATTAACTAGAGATGACTCTGGCGCTGACATCAATCAGCGACCATGGGAATGATTGGTAGTACACGGATTTGCCTAGTCTTTGTACTTGTTGGCCTCGGATCGCAATTGAGGCTTCGTTCATTGCTGTGTTCCTGTTTTGTTTAAAAAAACTAACCCTTTTGGACTTTGTCACCGGATTTGAAATGGTAAGCTTAATAGATTAGGATGCTGTAGTGTAACTGCTGAAAATTTGCTGACTTGTGTTTCGTGGCAAAACATCTTCGAGCCGCTCGAACGTAAACGGAGCCAGAAGTACGAAGATTAGACAAATCTATGTACTATGCCCATCATCCCCATGGTCGCTGCAATGCCGTGCCTTGCCACCCCCGTAGACACCAGGGCCACAGAGTTCGCTCTAGTGTATTCATAGGGAACTATGTGTAAGGGACCCTCCAAGTTTTACTTTTTTTTTTTTTGGAATTGACGGGAGCATCACTTGTGTACGCGGAAACTCGTTAGACAAGGCACGTGAATTATAATCACCGGTTGCTCAAGAACTGAAATTCTTTCTCGGATAACGCACCAGAATTTATACTAGCGCAGTATTCTGCTCGCTCGCAAATCAATTTCGCTTCTATCATAAGCCTTGCCTATTGATTACAGCCGCAAGAATGGTTCTAACGGTCATCTTGCAACTTACTGCCTACAGTGCTAATGCACCTCAAAATTTGCATGTGCATATCTTCATATCTCGCAACCGCAACAGGGCGGAAAGACTCTTAGTAGAAGCCAAATGGATCTGGAAATGAGCAGGTGTATCAGTGTCGCCTCCCGTGCATTATACGAGAAAGGAACGTAGTTCATGAAGTACCGGCTAGTGACGGCAAAGCGCATCTCTTTCGCGTGCTTCAGCATATACAAGAAATGCCACCATCTTTTTTTAATAAAGGAGTTGAAGGTGGGGGTGGTCGTGCGCGCCTCATCTCTGTCTGCGTCTTTGAAGCGAGACCTCTTCGATATAAAGGACCAACTATAGCTTAGCTGAGTCCATTGACTAACTTTGTCATGTGCTTCTCATAGCTAAGACTGCGCACTTTAGGAAACAAACAAGAACTTGTCTTGCTTATGTAGATAATCTTGAAGTCGAGAAAGCACAACAAAAACACTAGGCATGTGTTACGTTAAACAAACGTCAGTGAATATATGTTATTGAATTTTTTTTCGATTTTGTGCTCCTCGCAAGTTAGTTTCATTCGCCTTTGCACGCGAATCCACGTGCAAAGGTCCGCATACAGTCATGTAACATTACCACAGTCCACATCCCTTACACACCACCGTGTACACGGCTTCATCAAGTATATAAGGCTCACGGGACGGCTTTATGCTCTTCAATAGTGAAGTACCAGGTGCACTGAATCGTTAACCACTTGTTCTAAACAAATGATGGTCATTGTTCGTTTTCCTTCATTTTTATGGCGCTTTTTGTCCAAGCATGACCCGTGCACCACGAAAATTCACGAATCATCATCCTGAACCCCAGACGCCCACGGTCAAGCAAATATCAGCTTTTTTTTAGTTAGTGTTTATGATCCCAGAGTTAACAGGTGCTAGTTTCGGTCTTGCATAGTGCAATGATCATTCTGTGCGATGTTTGTGTGTTGTTCATTGAATGTCGTGACTTGTGAAAGTAGACCTGGAGAGGTGAAGGAAGGCAGAGAAGAAAAGCCACTAATACTCCTTTTGTGTCGGGCTCTGGGCAGTGAGACGCTTAATTGCCTTATCATTCTTGCAGCATCAGATCATTACACGCTTCAGTTTTTACGGATAAATTCGAGTACGTGGAGCCAGGGAACGTAGAGCCTGCATGCAACTTTGCCAAATTCACGTCTTCTGCGCTCTTTCTAAAGTGCAAAATCAAACAGCTATTGCTATATACACGCGAGGTCAGTATTCCTGGCTGATCTGTATCACACTTCCATTTCCAGACTATTCTTTCTCGCAGTGCTGCAACTTCGTAGGATGTGCCGAACCATTTGCATATTCCAACCAAGCACTGTTTAACGCTGCGCAGCGTGTGTGTTAGCGGAATTTCATGCCCGCATTACCATAGTTCACGTGCCCGGTGCCAGCACGATAACGCAATAGTAGCTTATCTTCCTCTGACACGCACATTCTTCAGAGTTTAAATAGCACAGATTTTCAATGTTTAAGCGGGAAACACTCGTTCACTATAGTTGCCTGTGAACTAACTTCAGTGGTGCTTGACTGTTGATTTGTACATAGCGACATCGAATTCCCGTGGTGATTTTGACGTCTGAATTGAGGTTTATTGTCAGAGGCCCGTGCGCTAAGATTTAGGCGCAAGAACCCCACGTGGTCGAACTTTCCGGAGCCCGCTGCTACGGCGTTTCCCATAATCATGTCGTGCTTTTGGGACGTAAAGCTCTAAATATTATTATTATAAACTTCAGTGGTTGTAACGTGCTTATGTGCGCACGTCCCAGACGCTGAAAAGTGCGAACACTTTCATTACGCCCAAAATAGAAGAAGGTCTTGTTACACTTTAGGAGGCGTAACGAAAAATATCGCCTTATCTCCTATGATGGATGATACGTCTCATTCTTCGGCTACGCACGAGCTATCGACTCGAAAACCAGCGCGGGTGACACTCGAAGCGGAATATGGAGCCCCCAAGGCACGATATCGCTATATTCGACTGAGCAGCCGAGATATAGCAACGGGGCCATCTCGACCACAAACACTCGGCTGACTCTGGTCGCGACCAACGGAAATATCGCTCGAGCATAACCGCGTGTATTCGCGTGTTTTCTTTGGCGCGTTTTCGTCCTTGATGTCGCAGCGTCCGGAGACGAAGAACTCCCCCCCGTCCAGACTCCGCAGGAGACCACTGCTGACGAAAGATTCCTCACGGAGAAGGAAAGCTTGTTTTCTCCACCTCCCACGTGTTCGATCTCTTACGTGAAATGCTTCTGAGAGCGCGATGGTTCTTGCCTTACATCTGTAGTGAGAGGAAGGGACAAGAGACGTTTGCCAAGCGACGAAGAAGACTGTTTATCGAGACTTTTCTTGCCGTTTCACTGAATTTCATGGAATCGAAAATACGCAACCAGTAAGGGTGCCTTTTTTGTCATTCCCTCTTCAATGTACTCGGTGACGTGCAGGTCGAAATTTCGGGAGCACTTGAAATCACATCGTTGTTTCTGGAAGTAAAACCTCGAAAGTTGTCAACAATGTATTTTTTACCGGACCTTTTATTGCGACTTATTGTGAATGAAAGCAGCAGTGAAAGAAGCTAGGAACAATGACCAGTGCGGTAAACCACAGGTTAGCCTGTAATTATGGCGTGGCGGCCATTACCAATACTATAACTACAATTGCGACTAACTACTGCTACTGTTACTCCAAATATATTAAGACTGTAGCAGCAGTAGTAAGCAGCAGCATCGGCAGCATAGAAGTAGGAGTAGGAATTCTCGCTGCAGAAGAATTTTTATGGCAAGAGTGTCTTCCACCTCCTGGTGAAATTTCAGCGCGCACACTAGACAGTGACGTATACTATAATGTAGGACACAAACGAGCGCTTTGTTACACACTGCATCCATGCAGCGTCCTCGTCTTACATGCGTGCTGACATTTAGCCATCAATAGTATCCGCCTAGCCCGGCTGTCAGTTCTACCGCAAAAGTGACTGCCACCTCCAGTGTTTATCGAAAAGGTCCCGACAAAAGGACCAGTGCTCAACGATCCCCTCCTGAAAGCGCGCCTTCTTCCCAATCGCTCCCGTGTCCCCTTTCAATCGACAGCGCCATAAACTGCCATCTTCCGCGACTTCGTGCGCAACCGCCGCCGCTACTGTATGCCACTGCCCGCCACCGTAGCGTCGCCGGCTGGCTGGCCGCTTCTTCGGCAGCCGTGCGCTCTCTGCCGGGCGTCCCTCGGACGACGGGCGGGATTCCTCCCGCTCCTCTGCATCCGCACGGCGGTGCCGTATCCGAGCGGCCCCTTCGCGCCGCCTTTCAGTCGGTGCGCGCGCTCCAAGGGGCGCAGCTCGAGTTTCGAGGTCCACCGGCGACAGCGCACAGCTGCGAGCGCTCAGGCCAAGCGACACTTCCCGGTTTCCTTCCTCGGCCTCTGGGTCAAGGGAGCATGCTGAGATAGCGATGACGTCGTAGGGGTCGAAGAAGAGACGAGAAAAAAAAATTAAGGAAAAGGGTGTGCCAAAGTTTGTTACTTCTCTCTTTTTTTTTTTTCCTTTCCTTCGTTCGGCTTTCCTCGCTAGTCGTCGATCTCCTTGAGAACAGTACACCACCGTCGTATCGCCCCTCCTCTCCGGGCACGTGCGTAGATGTGCTCGTGTGGTGCTGCGTTCCCGTGACTACCGCGTCGAACAAGTTTCATTTCCCTCCCGTTCGGAAAGGGAGGGGACACCGGCAGTCCTCAGAAGGGAAGATCGCCTCACCGACGTTGGTCAGTGCCGGCTGTGGCTTCGCTTTTTGTGACTCCTAACCGTGCCTCTCGTGCGGAAAGCACTCGTCGACGCCAAAATCAAGTGGACAGGATAAGAGTGCGTGCGCACAATAGAGGCCCGCGCGAGTGTTGTCTAGTCGTCCCAGGACTACTACGTACGCCCTGACTGCTAGCTCCAGTCGACGCATTGTTTTCGTGCTTCCTCGCTCGGCGAGCTGAGGTGCGCCTCTCAGTGTCCTTCGATGTCGTCCCCGAGGGACAAGTGGCTATAACGGTTCACAAAGGTGGGTGCTCTCTTTAGTTGCGTCTCAGTTACGTCCGTGGCTTGTTTGCGTCCTTTACGAGTCTGTCTGCGTCAAAACAGCTTTGCCGAATGTCAGATGTGGCGCTAAAAGGGCAGAGTGTGGAAATAATTGGTACTGACGTAATGTGAGACATAACCAAATTGTGCACTGGAAGTGTTTGTGCTCATCCTCTTTTTTTTTTCCTTGCCTAATTCCTCCATCTTCTTGTGCACTGTTTCATTCACACCTCAAGTGAGCCACATGTGGCATAAGCTTCCATTTGGGAGATTTCGTGTGCTGCATGTGAAGCGAGAATCTTTGGTTTCATTTTAACCGTAAATAAATTACTCGGCAGTAAACTATGCATGGACACTGCTCACTGTCCTTAGAGCGGTTAAAAAAAATAAGATAAAAACAGGGAAGTAGTTGTATGGTGACAGAGGACGTTTTCGTCACTCATTAAATATTATGTACTAGTCAAGTGGGACACTGAAGTGTCGTCTGTTAGAATCGTTGACGAATCAGAAAAAAAATGACATATAAAAAGTGAATGTCACAAAAAAAGGGGTGTTAAAAGACGCAGTTAATATATGGCCACAATATCCCGGAATGAGATAATGAAAATAGAGATGCTATACATTAAAACATTCGTTAGTTGTTCTCTTTTAGACGATTTATTGATATGCAACGCTTCAAGCTGCTGAGTTTGCATTCTGCTTCGCCGGCACGTCTTATTCTCTACTGCGAAGTGAACAGATTGAGTTTTTCTATATTCAGATTTTGTTTCAAATTCAAAAGCGTTTCTTAGCCTCATAGATGACACAGACACATTTATGGCTATAAAAAGATTATAGCGTATGATAGCGAGTCGTGACTGTGCATACGCCTAGGTAAAAGTGCCGTTAAAAGCACTCTAATAATTCTGACCACCCGATATGCTCAGATTTATCTGACAAGTGAAACTGACGGTGACAGCTATAAAAACTTAGGTGGTCGAAATTTCCGGAGCCATCCACTACGGCGTCTCTCATAATCATACGGAGGTTTTGGGACGTTAAACCCCAGATATCAATCAATCAATCAGCTCCAAAAACTTACTTCGTGTCTTCTCTTTCAGTTATCATCGATTTTTTTTACTTGCAATCAAAAGTCGGAACACAAAAGGCCTGTATTCGTTCCTATTTACTACTTTATTTTACCCTTTGAACGCGAAGGTGTGTTGGTCATAGCTCCATAAAATGCCGTTCATGAAGTCGTAAAAGTTTTCGCATAAATTATTTTGAACGTTAATGACTTCTATTTAAGTATATTTCCAAAACCAATAAATTCACGGGGCCAGTATTTATTTATTTGATAATTTATTTATTCGTCTTCTCAAACGGTCGTTAATTTTGCGAGGGTGAACACGTCTCTATGGCATGTGTATATACTTCCTTGCTTGCACAAACTGAGCATAGTGAATGAGCCTGTAAGCGTCGAAGGAGTTTAGTTGCTACTAAACACCAGTAATGTTTCAGTAACCTATCGATTGCAAACGTGGTTTCTTGCAGCCTCGATAGAATCAGAGGTGATACAGGCTTTACTACACCTTGCCTGGTTTTTACTAAGAAGCAGGACAAAGCGTCGATGTCATGAGATAACGTGTTCATGCCACGTCGCATGTCACGACGACGTCACAAATCTTTGCGATCTGGGACGTCGTGATGACGTTGGCACGTGATCACAGTTTGACCACTCGCCTTCACGTCACCGCCGGACAATTTCAGCTTTAGATGAGGCATTTAGGCCTTTCACCTTAGTAGTCATTATATTGATCAGGCTAAAGCTAATTTCATAGCTTTTCATCTTTGTAAACAGAGGCTCAGTGTGCGGTAGGGTAGCATAGGGGCTTTTTTCTAGACTGGTTAATATCCCTGTCTTTCCTTTCTCTGCTGTTTCTTCCTGCTTTGCACCTTGCATTCTTTTTACCGCTCGGCACTGAACTATCGAATGCGTAGTGTCCTCATCGGCGCTTAATTTTTGACCGCGTGATGCCAGCGAGGAGTTTTTTCCTCGCTGGCATCATTGCGGCTTTTCTGTGCCCACTCATATTCTTTAAACAGCGCAAGGGTTAACTTCCTTTACTCATAGTTGAATTTGGCAGCCCGCCATCCAGTCACACCTGAAAACGACGCAATAAGCCCAAGTGAACAGAACAACCGGGAACTAGCAACTGTTTATTTCAGGAAATCGCAATGAAAGAGAGGGAGAGCGATAATAATCTTTATAGAAGTTCCTGGAGCTGTTAGCCATGTTCATCACCTGGCTTGCTACACCAAATGTAGGGTGATGAGTTTGATGATCTGATTACTGTGATGGTCATATGAGCCCGTGAGTAGAACATAAAATCACAAACATACATATTATGCACAAAACAGACATTCACAAACATTATTTAAGTAGAGTGTTTTTCAATAACACCGACAGTGCTTTTGTGTCGCGTCGCACAACCACCGTCTTGCTACCGTCAGAGAAGGTGCCGCAGCTCCAATCTCAAGCTGCGTCACACTTTAAAATTGCAACGAATATATGCACAATACAAGGAGTAGAGAATGATCACCGTATATGCATGAATAAAATTCAGTGTAGAAGCATGAAGTTTTTCTTGCACATGTGTGACATTTGTTGTTGTTTTTTTTTTCATTTTATTGGGCATATATTTGTCTGCATGTATATTGTGTCACCATAGTGATATAGCCGGTTCCAACAGTCTGAAAATTGTTATTTTTAAATGGTTCTTCGCTCTACATAATAAAGTACGAGTGGTAGATCGTTTGCGACTACTTACTAATCTAAACACACAATTAGAAGAAACTGAACTTGGAAGTAAGTGTATGGCCCACGGGACTGCTTAATCTACTCCCATAGTAAAGTACGAAGTACTCTAAATATTTTAACACTTGTTCTAAACACAGCTTTTTGTACTGAAATCTGCACTTAGATGCGGCGTTATGAATAGGTATGCGTTACCGTGGCCTCCGCGATTATCTCCGGCAACACGATGCAGCAACGGCGCGTCACTGAGGCCGATCTCGGGGGCCATGGCATTACTTTCGGCCGTAAATGCATCGAATTTCACAGGAGCACTAAACTGTAGTGCTGCTTGGGTAAGAATAAAGCGAAACGACGCACATGGATATGAGGAGTTGGAAGAAAACTCTGATGGTTGATGAGAGCCAGTGCTTAATTAATGCTGTGTCGTTTTTTGTTTGTTCATGTGTTGAGCCTCTGGTGTTCTGCGTATACCAGTGAGACGCTTCAAGGTGTCACAAACGCCATGCGTGATTTACTTTTACCACACCTGAGCTGCAGGTACCTGCGTTTCATCTGCCACAACAGTTTAAGTATGTATACATATTTGTACGTACAATTCTTGTCTATTAGTTCTCACAGCATATTGTTTCGTTTTTTCTCGACAATGTTTTACGTATTTTGCGTTTCTCTTGGTACATGTCGATTTGCGCATCAACAGACATTGATAGAGTTTGTGTCTGACGCTTTGACGAAGTGAACCTTCGTGCTTTTTAACGCGATGGTGTTAAATTTCTTGTTTCGCCGAAATTACGGTGTTGGCGGCGATGGTTGTGTGCGCGATATTGGTGCTATTCGCGAGTGAAAATTTGAGATAACTGCGAATAAATAAATCGGTCCGAATGAAAATCGGACGGAATAAGACTCATTGGTGGCAAGCAGGTGTTCTACTACAAATCCACTCCAGTTTGTTTTTGTTTTTCATTTTGTGGAGGAGTGCCTACAGTGTTTGAGATGCTTCATAAAAACACGCCTTAAGATCGTCATGCGTTTGCAGGACTCTCCTTAACGCGTGGAATATTGTGTGCCGCAATCATAGAATCGCGCCAGTCGTCAGAACATAATGAATGGTTCAACGAGTGCTTGAATTGAAGTATCCCACCCATTGAAAAGTGTGCAGGTGCGCGTGGCACCTTACGGACGCGTAGTAGCTACTTCGCCAGCTTGGAAAATTAAGGAAGAGTTACGGCGTAAAGGGCTCTTCACAACTTCTCTTGGATAGTTGTAAACGGCCAACTTTACGCCGGCGGACGTTCCTTTCTCTTCGGCATGGTCAAAGACGATGCACACGATCACGTGATCTGCTCTTGAAGGCGTAGCTCAAACGTGCTCCATGTGCTAGCCAGTAACGGTACGGGATTGAGTCTGGAGTGTGTGTTACAACCGAAACAGTCGTGTAGGCTCTTGTCTGCGAACAAGCGTGCTGCTTGGCTTGGTTCTTTGTCGTTAAAGAAGAGTAAACAACAAAATGGCCCCATATCTGCATGTTAATCTGCAAATGTTGTCGAAAGACGATACTCTTGCGTGTGGAGAGAATGAACACAGCATTTATTTGATGTTCTGCGCAAGAAAATTGGTTAATGGTATTCTGGGGGCGCTACGTTAGGGTGCCTCGAGCGTGCAGCGGAGGCGAACGAGCGCATTTAGTCACGTCACACGTGAGACATGAGCGCCATCTGGCAGTTTTCTTGGAAAACGAAACGCGCGGCTCTGAGACGGGCGTGCACGCCCGTCTCAGAGGTGATAACGTGTACAACGCAAGGCGATGGGTAGGTGCCACCACTGTGTCGTCTTAGCAAAGCGTCGGAAACACTCGCCTTTTCGTGCAAGCGTTGCATCGTCACTGCGGCGTGATAATTACTTGTGTATGCCTTTTCTAGACGCACTTACAGAATATATACCTATTACGGTGTCTCAAATATGCGCAATAATTGGTTTTTAATTGACAATCGCACAAGTATGAACGCTGAATCTTGAGCAACATTGGTGGGCGCTGCGTATGGGGTCGGCCGTTTGGGGTGTCGGCTGCTGCCGTTTAGAGTACCCGGAACCGCAAAGAGCTGACAGACAAATGTACAGACAGACAGACAGACAGACAGACAGACAGACAGACAGACAGACAGACAGACAGACAGACAGACAGACAGACAGACAGACAGACAGCCAGACAGACAGACAGACAGACAGACAGACAGACAGACAGACAGACAGACAGACAGACAGACAGACAGACAGACCAAAATTTTTGCATCGAAGGTCCCCAAGAAAGACTACCGTCTTTAAAAGTAGCAAATGAAGTTTTAGTTTTTACCGACCGGTGGAATCGCTCCCCGAAACAGCCGTCCCCTCGATATGCGACCAGCCTTCGCGGTAACGAGCCACCCAGAGCCATCAACGCGGCTCGACACATATCCCTAATCACCGGCTTCGTGCGACTGCGCGTGAAGCCTTGGCCGAACACCAGCTGTTTCCGACAACCGAGCTCTAATATATACCTTTGTCTTGTTTTCCTTTTTTTTTTCACTGTATCGTGATAATTTTCGCCGAAAGGGGTGAACATTTATAGCTGAAGTTACCCAAGCTATTCCTAGCCTTCCTGCGTTGCTTGTGACGACAGCTTAGGTGTCCTGCATCGGCAGGGTTAACGTATAGGTGATTGCTAGCGTACGCAGCTCCTGTTACCCGGGGTGATACCGTGGAATTCTGGGCAAATAATAGGTGTACGTATACGCAGCTTGAGTCGCCGAGAGCGCGTACAACGCGTGCTGACTCGAGCAGCTGGCGTCGCGCTTGGAAATGCGAGAGGTCGATGAATGGAGTGGTAAAAAGGGTCGGTATTCCTGTAAACTGTCGCGCGTTGCAGCGATTACCTCTGTAAGATGAGCCTGTGGCCCACCGGTTACATTAATGCTTGCGCCAGTCCTGTTGCTCTCCTGTCCGCATATATGTTTGGCGCCGTTTATTGCCATAGGCTAGTCGCTGGCATCCTGCAGCAGTACCGGGAACGTTGTGCTCGTTTGCCCTGAAATTTACAGTCAAGCAATCACGCTGACAAAAGGGGCATATGTTCAGCTATAATTACGTCGTAAACTGCAGACAGAGGGGGGGAGGATAGACAGGGAGGTTAACCAGATGAGATTTTCGGTTTGCTATCACGTACATGACAAGGGGGACGTAAAAGAACGGAAGAGCCAGTCAGGACACTGTATACGAAGTCGTGACATTAGCGCCGTCTAAGTACGCCACACCGAAATTGCCCGTGAACATTCACAATTTGACAGTCCGGTTTGTAGAAAAAAGCTGCAACAACGCCCTCACATCCCCTTCATGGCATTGTAGACCAGCGCGCTATTATTTTGTTGTCAGTGTGGAGGCAGCTGTCTGGCAGTCCTGGTGCACGCGTCTGAGAGGGCGGCTGTTTTCGAGCTTAAACGGGGACACTCACAGCAAGGGTGCGTTTGACTGCGCTCGTTCAGTTCACATTACGGGCTATCAGCTGTTCCAACATGTGAATCCGCATTTGAGAAGGTCATTCGAAGGCACAACGGACTGGCCTGTTAGTGTCACGTCCTATACACTGTATGAGTGATGACATAAAGCAGCAACACTATACAGTAAAAGGTCGTTGATTCGGATCTCACGGGACCGGAAAAAGTGTCCGAATTAATCAAATCCCGAATGGTTGAAAGCACATAAAAACGATAAACAAACGTCTAGTATGTCAATGCACTTAAGTTTATTTGACGGAAATAATATGCACAGAAGAAGTGTAAAAGCCGCAATTTTCGTTACTCGCGCCTTTTTTCGCAATGAGGCCGCGCCTTAAGACATCCGTGTATTAGCAAGCCGAAACGTGCTAACCTGAAGCGTCGTTAGCATCGTCACCATATAAGGTTCAAGATTATGACTGTAGACGGCGCCGCCGTGGTTCAATTGTCCACGAATGCCGTTCCCGCTCATCTAATTGCGCCGTACATTTACGGCGTTTCGCGCTCGGCGCGCTCCGAGAATCGTCCGAGGTAACCAGGCTGCTACCAAGTGTGACCCAATTACCAATATCTTTATGCAATTGATCAATTCTCAGACTGTCTGGGACCAGAGAATGCGCCCGACATAATCGAGTTTCTGATTTAACGGGTGTTCAATTAACGGGTTTTTACCGTATCTCTATATTGACGAAGCTAAGCAGGCATGCTCCTCATTCCACACATCTGCAGTCCTTGCTCTCTGTGAATTTATTGTATTTTACACTCTGCACTCTGCGTATCGCGGTAGCCACCTCGAGATCTCGAATCGTCTATGCATGTGATACCATTTGAAAAAAAAAAAAAACCTTTTGCTTACGCGTGATGTATTGTCAAACACGCCGCCTTACTAGAACGAAGGACGTTCTTTCCGCTGGTCTTATCCGACAACTGCACGATGAAAGTATGCCATCCGAGAATTCATAGGCTTAGCATACGCCCTCGTCGTTTTGCCATCAACGATATTCTTTAGGCGAATGAAAAACTTCTCAACTCGGGGTCTCGCTGGAGCCAAGGTTTCGACCAGGCACTTGTCTTCTTCGAGGCTGCATGCAGCCTCCTGCAGCTCCACCTACACGCTGTTTTGACAAATTGTTCATCCTTTTAAAGTTCTACCTTCCTCCGAACTTGTGCAATAATTTTAGAGGCGTTACGTCCGAAAACAATGATATCATTATGGGAGATACCGTATCGGAGGGCTTCGGAAATTTCGACCACTTGGGATTATTTAACATGCATTTAAATCTCACGCATTCGGCCCTCTAGCTATTTGCCTTCATTTAAATGCGGCCGTCACGGCCGGGATTCGACCTCGCGACCTTTGGGTCAGCAGTCGAGCACCATGAATAACCACCAGACCAACGTGCTGGGTCCACCGTCTTGATTTACTCTTATCGTTCGAATAGCTAGAATTCTGGGCAAGCGCATTTCAGAACCTCGACATTACCATATGGATGTATTATCACTGCAACGGAACGAGTCTCTGGTCACCTTCGTCGGGGAAAAGCCGAGAAAAGCACGAGTACGTTGCTTTGTGGGCCCGTATACTTAGTCCTACTGATTCGATAGAAATTTGTCAGGAGACAGGAAGACGACATGCTCTCACATCTGCTCGTATAACTATAGTTCTTTGTTCTCTTCGTACTGATTCGACACGTGCCGCCTATACTACCGAGCAAAGTAAGAACATGAGCCAAGCCCGTGCCTACGTAAACAGAACTCTAACTTGGGTCCAATATCAGAACTATACCGCAGCAAATGCCGTTAGCGACTACGTATGGCTGAAAGCTTCCACACTGCCGAGGCCATGCCGTCTGTATCAAGCTAAATATTTACGTATGCAAGACCCGTAGCCTAGCCGGCCTTCTTAGCCTGCTTCGTCTATTGAGTATATACACTTCAGCACAGTCAAACTACCATTACTTCCTGTTTGGGCCCTTCCGTGCCCTCGGTTATTTCCGCTTTGATAACCTCTGGCCGTTTTCCGCGTGTACCGGAAATACTTATCAGAGTCTGGTGTGTGATTGTGGCAACAAATACACTTCGCCATGCTGCAGTTTTTGTGTTATTAGCTATAGTTGTTATTGTAGCTTAGCATATGTTTGCGCTTTGATCTTCTTTGCAGGACGTAAATGTTGTTACCATATCATCTCCATATAATTTTTACAAAGCATGTTGGAGAGCTAGAGGTCACAATAACAAGAATCTATTTTTTTTCTCTTTTCACCTATATTCATATAGTTTGTTTACAGTTAATATGTTATTTATTTGCCTTCGTCTACTCAGAGGCATTGAGCAGGGGAGACAGCTTGAGGACGACGTGTTAAATTGTTCACAGTAATAAATAAAGAAATGTAATTGACAGAGTTAGCAGGAATCCGGAAACACAGAAGTTCAAGTTACTTCAAAAGAAATTTACAGATTGAAGAAATAAAAAAATCATGACAATAATACGTTTTCCGCAAGTACAATCTGAAAAAAAGAGTCGTGATTGCGAGACGTAAAACAAGTTCTTTCGGCAAAAAGTATCAAACAGTTATTGGATATGAAAAAAGTGAAACTATGAGGGCTCTCTTTTCTATGTTAAAAAAAGAATGATTAACACCAAGATGCAAGAAACCAAAGAAAGTATAGAGGGTGTAATTTTGTTGATTATAATGTAAATGTGAAGAAAGTGAACGAAAATGTAACTTGGCGGTGGTGCGGACTGAATCTGCGACCTTCTGTTAACGTTTACATCATCTACCTCTACAAATGACATCCCTTATACTTTCACTGGCCTTCTTTTTGTAAATGTTAATTACCAGTTTTCTTTAAAGAAGTATTTGGCAAAACTGCCCGTGTTCCAATTGTGCTCGCGCGTCTTTGAGTGGTCGTGACGAGCAGAGATATAAATTGGTTTCAGCAGATAGTTGCGGATATATGAATGACGGTTTTGAATAGAGAAGACATGGCAAAGAAATTAGAATCTGAAATTTGCTCTCTTCTCGTGATTAACGTTTCCCAGCCAGGCAAAGCCTTTGTCTCAACGACACTATTGAAAACGATTTCATTATTGGAGACGAAGCGGGCAGCCTATTTGCGAAGATTCTCCTATTATTGGTATCAAACTCTGCTGATTTTATTCCCAAATCATGAATGAGTTATCATAGAAGCCCACGACGCGATGGTCGGGCTTGGCCTGACTGTACCAATGTGGGAACGTTCCGCTGCGCGTCGAATCGTGCACCTAAGGACTTACAATGAAATTACACATCCATCTTTTCCTTTAACATATTTGTACGTTGATTCGAAGTTTTTGACGAATAAAACTTAACCGACGGTTACTATGCTGCCCAATGTGAATTCCGAGTGCATCGTGTCGAGACAAGGCCAGCTGTGCTTGAAGTTCAGACTTTCCACACGGTATCGACTACACCATATATAATAATTTTCGGGAAGTAGGACAGCGTCTACTACACCATTATTCGTCTTTCTGTCGATAAGTGAGGTACCTGTTACGCATCTATAAAGTATCATGTGCACTTTGTTGATGTTGCTCCCTGTCTATTCCTTTTATTCATTTCTCTCTCTGTTGATGCTGCATGTGGCTGATGGCGTTGCAGAATTGTGCCTTAGCCCTTTGCAGTCGGTGGGAAGCAATAAATCATGCACTCGATTCACAATCAGCATTGTGTGATGACTGGTTGTTATTTTACTCCACTATCACGTTATAACGAATAGGTTATACGTGGTTGCTTACCTGACAAGACGCCTGTATGGGGTCTTTTTTGCCAATGAATTTGAGCACCAGCGTGGATTTGTGGTAGAACACTCGAGTGACACGCAGGGTGTCCGGGTTAAAATCCCATTTTATACTTTTTTTCTCACTTCATTTCTTCATGTCTACTGGTCACGCCTTTGACGGCAACGGCGACGCCCCTCGAAGAAAGAACAGCCGCCCAACAGCTTCGTGCGAAAAATATTTTTTTTTCTTGCCTTCGATGTCGACTGCTGGGTGGTCACGTGCGATTAAGTTTTTGAGTGAAAAACCGAGATACTTGCACTCCGTGAATTCTCGTTTTTTTTTACTTTGTTTTAGGTTTCACACCATGCAGGAAGGAACAAGAAAAGTAGAAGGCAGAGTGGTAAACCACAAAAACTTTCGGTTGGCTATCCTACACTGGCGAATTACAGAAGTTGTTACATCAAATTGTGATTTCCCTTCGCTGCAGACAGCACTGTCGTCCGCCCGTACCCTTATTGGGGACTGCACCTCATCTGTGATGTAGTTACTATATAGGAATAACGGTGATCCGAGAACGTTGCCCTGATATAAAATGTCAACATAATGTGCGTTTGCTTATTAAAAATTGGGGGGCCCTTAAGCTTCGTTTTTGAGAATAGAACACGATGGCAATATCCTTGTCTCTAGTGCATTCTGTGTAATGGGTATCATGATTTAGACCATCAGCAATTATTCGTGTGCAATTTTTTGAACTTGCTATGCACCCACTACGTGGCCTTAAAGGAATAGATGCAGTAAGATGTCTGCCTTTTGTAGTGTGTGGCCGGCTTTAAAACATTAGGTCAATATGATAATCGCATGTTCAGACATACAATGACAATTTACGCTTGTACGGCGCATTATTACTGCGATATCACGTATTGTGTTGTGAAGCATGAATACAGAATGCGTGTGTTTGCACAGCATGAAAGTTACCCTCACTTAATTTTCAAGCAGAGGAAGTTATTTTCACTCTTTCCGAGCACTGTGGAGGACCTGTATGCAGAACTGCAACGCAGAGCCGATCATTTCTCCACGCACACATGTCATCTGAATGGTTGTTCACTTTAAAAATGTTCGTGATGTATTTGACTTTCGACTTGATTAATATCCCATCTTCGTGAGGTGCTTAGCCTCGCCACGTTTCTTGTGCAGCGCATGATGAAAAACCCTTCCATTACTGGCTTCAGCCACCCTTTCATTACTGGCTTCAGCCGTCTAGTTTCTTTCTAAGCAGCTCTTATTCGCTACAGAACTGCAACAGCACAGCTCTGTGTGATACTGTGTACTAGTTAACACACATTCTATGAAACATGATGTTCAAAAAAAAAAAGACGCACCGCTGTGTGGTAAAACATTTGCTTGACACGCAAATGAACCAGGTTCAATCCTCACTCTGACCTGGAATTTTTTATCACCTATTTTATTTGCATCTTTCTAGATCTTTCGCTCGTGCACAATATGATCATTTTTGGCTCACAAACAACGACGCCTGAATTTCTGCGAAACGAGCATTGTAACGCTTTCGCGTCAAAATCTTGCGCGAGGAATAGGACGTTAGCGGGTAAAAGAGGAGGAAGGAACTAAGAAGGGTGTCTTTGTTTTGGGAAATTGCCACAGAGATGCATTCGATGCGGTGTTCAATTTCATCCAAGACTCTAAACGTTTTGCAACATAAAGCTAACGCTAACAAATACTAAAAAAATAGTGGATCGAGAAGTAATTTTCGAAATGTGGATACATTTCGAAAATAATAACTTCGGCTAATAATAACTTTTTACTTCCTAAGGTTCGTACTAACTATGGTAAATCATCTTCTCTCTTCTGTACCATCACCATATGGAATAATTTGCCCACTTCGCTAAAATGCAAAGTTTCTTTAATTTATTTTAAAAACTCATTAAAAGAGTACCTGTTAAATAGTTGATTTATCTTCTTTGTGTTGTTTTATGCTTTATTATTTGTTTTTTGATTCCATGCCTTTTGTTTTCATTCTGCTTTGTATATTTTTGTTTCTACGATTCTAACAGCTGCTTGTGCTTTTATTATTTGTAATCATCACCGAGGGTCCCGTTGCAGTCGTGTACTTTGGGACCCTCGTCTGTATATTTTACTCCCTGTAACATCCTTTTATGACATGATAATAAACCTGCTGACCCGCAGGTCGCGGGTTCAAATCCCGGCTGCGGCGGCTGCATTTCCGATGGAGGCGGAAATGTCGTAGGCCCGTGTGCTCAGATTTGGGTGCACGTTAAAGAACCCCAGGTGGTCAAAATTTCCGGAGCGCTCCACTACGGCGTCTCTCATAATCATATGGTGGTTTTGGGACGTTAAACCCCACAAATCAATCAACATGATAATAAACTGATTGATTGATTGATTGATTGATTGATTTGCGGCATACCAAATTTATCGGATTTGGCAAAATCAGCTGTCTGGTCGGCTCCCGAAAATCAAGGTATAGTTATTAGTGAGTATCTTATTGTTGATTTTTTTCTCGCTCTCTGAATCTTTGTTTTCTTTCTTTAATATACTGTCTTCATTCTACTTGTTTTCCTTTTTTTTTTCGTTGTACGCAATAGTGCAGTTATCGTCGATATGAGGCTATATGTTCTCTTAGCCAATCTCTCGGAGTGTGTATGAGAGCCACAGATTAGAGGCTACAAACAAATAAACAAACAAACAAACAAACCCACAAACAGACGGGCTGCTCTATTTGTTGTTCCCATGTTGATTTGGAAAGCAGGATATAACTAGCTCGTTCTAAAAAACAGGTTGCCACCTTAGTAGCTTTAGATATTGCAAAAGCTTATGACAGTGTGGAACACATTAAACTAATGAATTCGCTAGCGCACGTCAGTTTACTAAATTACTTCGTGGCATGGTTTTACTCCTTTCTAAACTATAGAGAATGCTATTGCTCTCAAACAAGCATGTCGTCTTCAAAGTATAAATAAAGTAGAGTTCTTTCCCAAGGTTTGGTACTGTCACATTATTATTTAATATTTTATTCTGCACAATTCCAGTACAACATGATGTACAGGTGTACGTATACGCTGTCGAGATTGCATTTTACAGCTGCAAATATACATACACTGTATCAGATCCTACAGTTTTATATGAACGCTCTGGACACATGGTTAGACGACATTAATCTATCATTAAACATAAGAAAAAGTGCAATCGCAGTTTTTCCGATAAGTGTTCCAGTGCAGATTTTTGCATACTTTACTGACAGGGCTTGATTCCGCAGGTGAAATCGGTTATATACTTAGGAGTGACTTATACTGAAAACCTAAATTGGAGTCCGCGTATAGAAAATATGGCAGCTAAAGGAGCACGGGCGCCTGGGATGCGTCGTGGACTCAGCAATAAACGTTCTGGTTTACGTCATGATGTGCTGGTCATGATATATTGTATGTATGTCCGCTCTATACTGGAGCTTGGCTGTGTCTGGTTTTCTGGAGCACCCGCCTGCAAAATTAGACCACTGGTGCTACTAGAACGCGAAGCGTTTCTTTATGTCTTGGCCTTCCTGAATTCGTTGATATTAATATCTTATATAAGGAAGCACGCCTGCCTTCTCTTCGTGCTAGGTTCCAAATACTAGCACTTCGTACCTTCCTAAAAAGATATCCACCCCACAGAGGAGGTTGCAATATGTTTTCATTTATGAGCCGACGTTCTTTTTTAATCAACAGTGGTTTAGATTAAGGCGTCCACAAGTCATCTTCGTAGAGAAGCTCTTGAAAACATTACAAGTTAACATTCGTGAGGTACTGGTACTAAGAACACCTATTCAAACAATGAAAAAAAAATTGACAATATATTTTTCAATAATTGCAAAAAATTGTCCCAGTAGATACCTAAATGCCATTTTAAAAGACCACCTGGAAAGATTAGAAATAAAGATTGTAATATCAACTGATGCTTCAATTTGCGAAGAGAAGGCAGGTGTCTGAATTGCATCTTCAGTGTTGGATTGGTCTGTTTTCAATTTGTTTACCCGATTTTACACATATTTATCAAGCGGAATTACTTGCAGTTCTCTTAGCATTAGGAAAATTGCCTTAAGCAATAACAGATGCTATTATTCTTTCAGAATGCCTGTCTGTGTATAGTTCATTAACTGCGCCTAATATGTCCAATGCTTTAAAAGTATTTTACGGCCTTGCCCCAAGACAGTTACGACTCATTCGCTTGGTGTGGATACCAGATCATAAAGGTTTAATCCTCAATGAATATGCAGACGCACTCGCAGTGGCCTTAGATAATTACTCCATAATTTCTATATGGCTAACGCTAGCATTTATCACCGTGGCACGCTTTGAAAAATTTGTCGTATCAGATCATTTTGAAAACACTCGCTTGGCAACACCTGCTTTTTCTCATCTTAAGTACCCTTGGAAAAACCGATGGTGATCCTCTAGAATAGCGGATGAATCAATTACGAGACTAAGATTCTGAGTCCTCACCCCCCCCCCCCCCCCCGAATTTTTATCTACACAAGTCTGGTCTGGCACAGTCTCCCCTATGCCTCCACTGCAACGAGAGTGAATCCCTTCATCATTTCGTCTTAACATGCAGGTTATATACAAATCAATGGAAGAGACAGTTAGAAGAACCCTTCCGTTGGTTGGCTCTAAATTTATTTCTTCTGGTGGTCTTTTCTTTTGGAGCAACTGAAAAGAGATTTAGCCACAGGAATGTTTGCGAGGCCGTACGCAATTTTCTAAAGGCAACAAAACGAGTACAATGTTAAGCTGAAGCATAAATTCACTTTATTTCCGTGAAAGCTGTTATGAGATGACTTTTCAGGTCACGCGCAGTTGCATGTTGTTCATCGCCGCCGCCGCCAGTGTCCGTAACCACATCGCGAAAAATTAGAAAACAAAAAGCTTACACCAATGACAAAGTGGGCCTTGAACCGGGTCCGCTGGGTGCCAGCCCAATATTTAACCACTTAGTTACGCCGATGCTTGTAATTTGTTGTCAAACTTGCCTTAGGCAGGCATGCCTTAGCACCAATGGTGCAGTAGGGCTCGAACCCGGGTCCGCTGGGTGACAGCCTACTATTCTAGCCTTTTTTTTTTCTTTATTGACTGTATATATACAACATTCACAAACAAATGTATATCAAACAAAGGACAAACATGAACAAAAGAAAAGAGGTAGAAAGCATCAAACTTAACAGGCTTTTTAAAATTCCTTCATCTCTAGAAGGCTTTCTACTTGATGAAGCCATTCGGGCACCTCTTGTTGAACCTTTTGTGATTCCACGAATGAACAGACAGATGCTGATGCTAATGCACGTCCGGTTCGGCAATACTTCTTTCAATCTGTCTGCCCAGTATTCTACCACTGAGCAACACCAGTGCTTGTGACTTGTCATCAAACTTTTCTTAGGCAAGCTTGATGTCAGAAAAGCAATCGCATTAATACGACTTTACAACAAAGTACGAATTTTACAACATCGAAAGATCAACCAGTCGTTGTACAATGCGAATAGCGTAACGAGTGTGTCGTTCAATGCTCCAACCTATTACAAAAGCTTGTTCTTGTTTCCCTATTAACTGTGGCGCATACCCACTACAGCCATAATTTTTAATCGTCGTCAGCCACTGCATGGACAATTGGCACAAAATTCCTTGCAAGTGTTTAGCGGATACCACGCTTCTCAGAAGAATGACGAAAAACAGCATAGCGAATGCCGGCCTACTGCCCAAGAGTTTATTATTAATGCCCTATAGTGGGTACCAATGAAGTGTGCTTGCAGTAGTTACCCAATGAGTGTTCAGAAAAGGCTCTTTTATTTTTATTTTATTTTTAATCTATCATTTACCAATTGACACTTTGTTTAAACATCCCTATCTAAATAACCCGGCTGGTAAAACAATTCGATCTCACAAATGAGCCACCGACCGTTTCATGGCCGATCCCCCGTGGTGGGTTGCGCCAGGACTCTGAAGAACAACCAACTACCCAACCTTAGACGGTGGCTTTCGTTCGAAGATCGATTCATAGATTTCTGAAGCCGATGTGCCATTCGGGTTCTGGAACAACACCACTTCACGCGTCGCATTGTGACATCGTGTCGCGTGCGGTCTTTTTTTTTTTTTACCACCGAGAATGACTCGAGTCCTAGTCATAAAAACTTTATTTGGAGTAGATGTCACTGTTCACCGTAACGGGGGCTGGGGCAGGAACGTTGCTGGGACTCCATATTTCATGTGAAAATGAAGCCAAGAACTTCGGGGAATGAAGGAGAGAAATGAAATAATGGAAAACTTACTTGATAGAATAGTAAACCGGATTTGCAAATTCCTCGTATTAGAGAAGCAGCGGTGTGTACTGCTTTTCGATTAAGACTGGAAACCTCGCGTGGACTTATTGGCTGACATGCAGCCTGCAGTCTCACTGCGTCACGCGCTGAAATACCTCTTCGAAAATAGTGATTGCCGGAATCAACGCGTACGCCTTCAATCTTTAGTCGGGATCTTAATTATTGTTCTTGTTTTGGATACAAAACACGCTATACCACAATATTAATGAGAACTCATTAATATCGTGGTTCGTCGCTCTATATTTCTTCATATGCGTTTGTTAAACTGGTGCTCGCAAACGAGCACCATGTGCTTGAAAAATCATAATAGCTCAACACATCAATAATGAGTTCTCATTATTATTGCGCCTAACAATGGAAACGAGCCCTTATCCTTACTCTTTCCTTCATTCTATATCACGGTACGACTGGTGTTTTGGCATGTTAATACAGATACAGCAATGGTAAAGGCAAATAGTTTACTGAACAAGGACTGATTAATCGTCACCTATACGCATTCAGCCAGCTCTTGAGTAATTGCAAGCTTTCAGGTCTGCGCTCGTATATGAGTACAGCGACTAACCCTCCAGTTGTCTTTCAGGGTATTGTGCGAAGCGCTACGCTAATTTTAGGTGCACGGTGAACTTGCCGTATACGCGACTGAGTCCCAACTTTTCGGATTATGGCAAAGTTCACTTGATTAAGGCAGACTAACTTGAACTGCGACTGTAGTCGCTGCTCGATGCATTGCGTAATTTTTCTCAGAGAAACTGCCTGTCGCTATCGGAGGTTTCCGGCTTAAGCAAGTTTTCCTTGACTATTGAATTCGCCGTTGTTTGAGCAGAACAACTTGCAATCCGTAATAGTTAGTTGCACGATATATCTTTATTTGCGTTAGTTTAACAGGCACTCGCAAGCGAGCACCACGTGCTAAAAAATTGTAATCATCTAGTTAATACCTTTGAATTCTCCCCTCGCACTAACACTGATTTCTGGTATCTCGAACGCTTAGCTGAGCGCTGCCTGATTTATTGCACCTCGGCATCAAAGCCCTTTAGTTTTTTTTTTGTTTTTCCTTATAAATTCATCGCTTTATTTCTGATCTCTTACTGAGCCCCTCGTTTCTTTTACTTACAACTTTCTGGCGTCTCATAATCAAGTGGTTGTTTTGGGACGTCAAACCCTACATATTAATTAAATTACTTACGACTTCTTGAAATGTTCGAGAGGAAACGGTGTAAACGAAGATTACTAAAGTTGTTATTTTTATTTCTGCGTCAGTAATTATTGGTATGAATATGTTGAGCACAGCTATTCACCGATGGCGTTTGTTTATTTTACGTTGGTCTGGTTACTATTCTCTAGATCTCTACGTGTTTTTTTTTTAATTTCAGTTCGGGACTTTAATTGCGACTTGCTTAACGAACTAAATTTCGCGTTTTGCGAAGTGTGGTACTGTCAAAAAAGAAAAAAAAAGAAATGTTACCGTTTTCAGACTCGAGGTATGCCTAAAGCATGCGTACACTGTTAACCATGTCCTGCGCAAAGTACGAGATACGGCTAGGAAGCTGGACCGCTTTCGTCGTTTCTTGGCTATATCTCCTTAAGGGTGCACAACAAATTCAGTAACGAGACTTGTGACTTCCGCCGGCTGACACGTTACCAAACTCGACGAGAAGCGACGTTATGCAATCTTTCAACCTATGGGACGTGTGCGCGCTCACAAGAGCCGCGTCGAATACGACCATCTCGCATAAAGAAGCCGAGGCTACAGCGGACGAGAAAAAAAAAAGAACTCCGTCAAAACCGTTACTATTTATGGGTTCTGCACCAATTAGCAGTTCTTTACATAGCTAGCTGGAAAGTAAAGCCTCAGACATGTCGTTACTCCTGCCACGCCGGGAATTAGGCACGCCTGACTACCAATCGAACATCGCCTTTAATTGCACGACATTTATAAGCTATGAATAAGACAGGATCATCGCTGCACGGATTGATTCGCACATCCAGACTCGCTCCTTAATGCTGTCTTCCCTGCAATGCCCGCCGCGGTTGCGTGACGCTGGGTGCTAAAACCGGCTGCAACGCTCGACTCCTTAATAGAGCAGTTCCGGATCGAAGCCCGAGTGGCAATCAATCAGCAGGGGCGCTTGCCGCCGGCATGGCCTGAAAATGGTGGAATCAATGAGGGAATCGTAGCGAAGTACAGATATCGAATGAAAGGCACAGATTAAGCGTATAGTAAGTTGTCCTTGGCCCCTTCGCACGAGGATTGGTACAATCTTCTCCCGCTGTTCTTGGCTTTTCTCTTGGCCGTGTTTTTACCGTATATACGACCTCGAAGATTGTAGAAAACATCAGGAGGCCATCGTGTGTCATCCAAATAGGGGGATAAGTATTATTTGTGTAGTATACGACTCGCGTAGTAGTATATGCCATTGTAAGAGTGTTTCAAGAGTCAGCGGTGTGGTGCAGCGCCAGACGGGACCGTGACGATGTACACGTAGCAGTCAGTCGCCGTGTTGCAAAGGAAAAACCCTGGAGGAGACGACGATTGATGGAGACGGCGGAAGCAACCCGCTGGCCGCGCGCGCTTGGCAAACAACGCCGGTACACGCTACGCTGCTGCAATGCGGCCGCCGTGAGTCAGTTTTGCTAACGCTATCTTATCGCGGGTCTGCAATTCGCAAACAAAAGGTGGTGAGTGAAGGAGGGAGTGAGAGAGAGAGAGACGGAAGAAAAGAATGAAATACGTGACTGCTGCAAACTGTTTGTGCCTGTGCATAGTACGCAGCCTCTGGGAGGGTCGAGTGGCAATGTCGTTTTGCTACACTGTGCACTAAGTCGCAAGTTCAATTCCTGGCCGAGGAGGCCCCGTTTAACTTCATTTTGGGTGAAGAGCTTGAATTGAATTCGTTTTATTGAAGTGCAAAAAAAAACTTAACACTTTGGTAAGGAGGAAAAAAGCAGGAAAAGAACGACAGGGAGGTTAACCAGCCTATAGGCAGCTGGTTTGCTACCCTGCGCATGGGAGGGGGATGGGGGAGATGAAAGATAGAGAGAAGAGAGGGAAGAGAGATAAACGCAGCACATTCGGCAGCACACGCGCGCACACTCAGTCATAGTTCAGTCTTGTCTTTCGCGGTGTGTGACATTGCTAATACAGCCGCTTGTTCAAGTCCGTGTCGCGTAGGAATTTCAAGAGTACTTTTGTCGCCTTCTGTTGCAATGTCTTTTCTCGTGCACATGAAACATTTTGGTAAAAGACAACTAAGGGCATTCACACCTGACGAGGTCTTCCCACCAGAAAAAACAGGTTGAACATAAGAGATGACAACAAAAACGGAAGTAACTGAAAAACTTACATAAAAAGAGTAGGATTTCACGTACAGCTTTGAATACATATAGAAATACGGAAGAAGATTGTTCAAGTAAATGTATGATCAAACGTGTCATTGTTGCACCGAAAACGTGTCGTTGTTGAACGCAAATAGCAGGCAATCTGCACCTAATGAAACACAATAAATAAACTGTGAATTAAGTTAGCGTGCTTATTCTTCAGAGGATGTGTAACAATGTACTCAACATAGTGAAAGTTGATTGATTGATTTGTGGGGTTTAACGTCCCAAAACCACCATTTGATTATGAGGGACGCCGTAGTGGAGGGCTTTGGAAATTTTGACCACCTGGGGTTCTTTAACGTAACATAGTGAAAGTTAATTCAATGCCTATCACTACGCCGTCTCCCATACCTTGGTTTACTTTACTCCTTTATTATCAATTATTCAATCAATTAGTCAATTAGTTAATCAATAATTATTTAATATATACTCAAGCAATCGATTATGCAATCAAGCAAGCGTGAAATTAACCGCGGGGCATGCAGTTAGTTGCACAGGGCGCGGTGTGATGATTAGCACCGCATGAGAATTTCATTCATGGAAGGCAACATAATTTTGTGCTCTGAGACACGTTTCTGATGTTTATACTTCGCTCTGTAGTACAAATCTCGTCCGGAAGAGTGTGCCGCGTGGCGTAATTTTCATTTTGGTCGATGGACGACAATGGATGATCGCCGACGCGGACAGCTTTGTTAAGTTCATATATACTGAAATGTTCGCCGTGTACGTCTCCTGGAAACGCTGCCCAGAAAAAAACTCTCAGCCTCAAGAGATAAAAACGCTGCTCAGAAAGACATTCAGCCTCAAGACATTGAGGTTGTGCGACTTCTTGGCGGAATTTTTCTCGCATAGCGAGTTCATAACACTTTCACTACGGCGTCCACTCTCATGATTTCGCTCTATAGCTTCGCTATGTTTGGTCGTTGCTTTCTTTTGCGTCGGCCGACCGTCTCGCATATATAGTCCATCGACCATTAGAGACCATCGCATATAGAGACCATCGACCATATATATATATATATATATATATATATATATATATATATATATATATATATATATATATATATATATATATATATATATATATATATATATATATATATATATATATATATATATATATATATATATATATATCAAACGCGTCATTGTTTTACCGAAAAAAATGAACGCAAGTAGCTGGCAATGTGCACTGAATGAAGCACAATAAATAAAGTATGAATGAAATCAGTGCGCTAATTCTTCGGAGAAAGTGTGTGTTTGTGTGTGCGGTGTGGAAACATACCTGTGCGGTATTGCAATTGGGGTGGCTCTGCCTAATAAATAGCGTGGTCTCATATCTTTTTTTGAAAGAAGAAAATCTTTGCTCATGGCTCTGGCCCCCATTTCATCTACTATGCTGTCGTTAAACTTCACGAGCTTATCGCGGGTCATCTAAACTGAATGCGTTCCGCCGCTGAGCGCGTAATCTCGGCGACGAAGCCTGTATTTTCCGGTGACATCTGTGACTGCATGGCGTACGCCTATTTCCATTCGTTCTAGTATGAAAGCCAACCGCAATCATATACCTTTTCTTCCTTTTTTTTCTTATTAGTGGCACCGTAGGTTCAGAGCTTCCGCCTTCTGCGCCTTATACGCGCAGCCTCTGCGCGAATCTTGACTATATATAAAGCAAAAAAAAGAACTAAAAGTGGACCAGGTGGCTCGCAATAACAGCGCTATCACTTGCATTGCAACGGAAGGATGCTCTTAGATCTGTCGACGTATCACAACGCGAACATTCTATCCAGATGACATACTGAGCATCTATACATGTCAGTGGTTCATTTCCCTTTATGCCGCAACATTTATGTTTGCATTATCGCTGCCCATTCGCATCAGTCACCGTGACATACTCCTGATAACGTCTGCGTGAAGTTCGCTCGACATTTCTGTTGGGTCATTCCATGCAAAACATTCCAGCCAATTTGGCGACCATCTTAAATGTATTCGGCAGGAAATATTGTACTGGTTTGCTGCATTGAAAACAGTGCATCGCTGCAATATTTCATGTGGAAAACCTTTTTTGTTCATGTGGGTACATTCTGAACTTCCCAGAATGTCCCCCGAGCTGTTTGGGAAAAACATTTATTTTAGAAGTACCGTTTTTGTTTTCTATACCACGTTTGATCTACATGTTAAGTAAAGGTGCTACTGTAAGGTGTTTGAAGCTTCGTAATACTAACGCAACTTTTCTGCCACATTGATATTCAAGAATATAACCAATATGAGTAATGTTTGCTGTTTTTCTATTGCTACACTGCAATTTGAATCAATATCATAGCAATGAATACTTACTTACCAGAAGGTATATTTTGTGGAAAAAATACATTAAGACATATCAAGTTGTTAAACTTTACGCAAAATTACGCATTTCACAAACTTGGCATTTTTGTCCATTATGACACGCAATTTACAACATTTGGTGGTCCAGTTAAAAATCACCTCTATACTTAAATCAAAAGTATATAGACCTTTTTTTCATATGGCAAATCTTATTATTACATTTTTTTGTTTTAAGGAAGAAAATAATTTTTTAAGTGTTCCAGTGACGGCAATGGGGAATTTTAAGGCGGCACCTGTCGTATGACCAAATGGGCAGATAGCCGTCAATGGGAAAATTCAAAAATGTTGTTCTTTTTTTAATACGAAAATCGTAGAGGTAAAACTTGCCACATAAAAATAACTGTTTATTTTCTTTTGAGTTAGGTATAAAGGTGATTTTTTACTGGACCACCACATGGTGCAAATCGCGCCTCAATATGAACAAAAATGTTGATCTTGTGAAATTCATTATTTTTTATCGTAAAGTTTCACCGCTTGAGAAGTCTAAGTATATTTTTTCCACAAAATGTACATTCTGTCGAGTTCTATTTGTTGCTCAGATATTCATACAGAGCGCAGTATTGCATAGGAAAAAATTCAAACGCAACACATTTAGGCTTAGTTTTTGGAGGCATACGTGGCAGAAAAACTGAAATAATATCATTGAGCTTCAAACACCCTACAGAAGCTTCTTTACTTAACATGTAGACCAAATTTGTTACCGAAATAAAGAGCAGTATTTTTCAAAAATAAATGTCTTTCAAAACAAAACCCGGACAACAATCTAGAAAGTTCAGAGGGCACCCACGTGAGGAAAGGAAAATGTTTTTTCTGTCTGAAATATTTTAGCAATTCACTGTTCTCAATGCAATAAATGAGCATGATTCGAAAATGACATTGAAAATGGTCGCCAAAATGGCTGGAACGTTTGGAACGACCATGTTGCGAAATTCCCACCCACGTAATAAATAGATCCGTATCACGCTTAAATCCGCACTTGGATAAGAATTTACCCATTCCTAAATTCATACAGACCGTGTACGCGGCGTCTGTATTCTGTCAGGAAGGGGGGGGGGGGGGCAGGCAGAAATAAAGTGGGCAGTTGTCATGCGACAGACGGGAGATTAATTCAATTAGAGGAACAGTAGGAGGTTATTACAGCCTCCATCTTTAACGCCAGTTGTTTCGGAACAGTAGGAGGTTATCACGCTATCCATAACGTCAGTTGTTTCGATATCTGGCAGTGAAGCCTGAAGGAAGGACGCAAAGTGAGTGACTGGAAAGGCAGGGATCTTAACCAGTTTGACTTAATCGGTATGCTACCCTGCACGGGGGAAGGAATGGGAGAGATTGAAAGAAGAGTGAAGAAAGGAAAAGCCCACACGTATACCGTCACCAGGCGGAGTGGCTGTTTTGTGTGGTATACGGCATCATTAAGAGTCTACAGCCACCAGTGCAAGTCTATTGTCCTTGAAAATTTTAGCAGCGGCTTGGCTGCTTGAATTCTCGATGCCTTTTAAGGATGACATTGGAGCATGGTTTCTAGTGTCATCGTATTGTCAAGACGAGCGAGAGCGCATGAGAGAGATCGTGTCTGCACGGCGTAGCGAGGGCATTTGCGGAAGAACGATATGCTGCGAAGTCTCCTCGGTGCTGCACGCGCCGCAAAAAGCCGTGGTGATAGTCCCTATCCGAAACAAATATGACTTCGTGGAAGCCACTCTTAGCCATAAGCGGCATAGCATAGTGGCCTCTATTTAGCGCAGTACAGTTTCTATTTGAAATTGCTGTAACGTATTTAGGTGGTCTTGCCGATAGTTTTGGCTTCTTGACGTATAGTCAGTGCCGCGAAATATTCTTTCTGATTCTTCGAAGCAAGGCAGCAGCATAAGAATTGGAAGGGGCATAGCCTTGCCGCCTTGTAAAGCTGACCAATTAGTATTATCAGTATGTTCGGTGCCAATCACGCCGCAGAGACTTGGCAACCATTAAAATGTCACATGGGTCCCTTCTAAAATGACGTATTAATAAGTTATCTTATCTCGAATACCAGCTGTTCATATGTTTCCACGCCACAGGGCTGACAAGAGAGATTGTAAAGCTTGCCTTACAATCTCTCAAATTCCAAATTGTCACTCAAAAAAGGAGTCACTAGAAAATTATAAAAAGTCACTCTGAAAAGTAACGAAAAACTGACCGTCGTTTCAGTTGTTCGCGATCCAAAACACAAAGTGTGGCGCAAAGAGCTTCGAGTTCCGCAGCCGCTGAAGTTGTTTGGTGGTCGGTGCAAGAGGTGCAACTGTCTTAATGTAACAGTTGCACCTCTTGCTGGCACAACCACCACTCCGGACGACCTTCGGATGATCGTTGAGCCGTCGATATAAATATGTAGTAGAAGCAGAGAAAGGTGTTTCAAGGCAGTCGATGACAGCTCAATTTTTTGCTTGATTCCTCGTACTTCAAGGTGCACTGCATGCAAGATGAATCAAACACCAAGGTGGAATCGATGGTTTAGATGCGGGGCTTAAGCCTGATGGTAGATTGGTGGAGTAGCTTAAGATTGTTGCGCAGTTGCCTCTGAAATGGCATGGCTTTTGTACGCGCTTATAGCTCTAGCACGAGGGCATGATATTATATATCAATGGCTGCCTGGACATATCGGTATTACTGGAAATCAATTAGCCGATGATGCAGCCCGCTCAGCCCATGAAGGAACCCGTGAAGTCCCGATTCCTCTATCAAGGAATGATGCAGCAAGGCAACTTTACCTGCTGGCTCGAGATCTCACACGCACGTTCTGGTCGTCTACCAGCTTCCAAAGGTGTCAATTTTATGAACTGGATCCTTCGCTTAAGCTAAAGCTACCATCACAACTTTCCCGCTCCGATGCGACACTGTTATGCCGCCTTTGGTTGGGTGTTGCATTTACAAAGGTGTACTCCTTTCGCATTGGTATGGCAGACACTCCTACATGCGACTACTGCGGAGCTGAAGAGACCATCGAACACGTCCTGTGCAGCTGCGCTTGCTACGACACACAGCGATGCCAGCGATGCCAGCTCCGGATGGTTTTGAATCAACTTGACCCCGGACCATTTTGTGTGCAGAAGATACTAGGACCTTGGGCATCGGCCTCAGTTGCGCAGAAAGCAACTAAAGCACTGCTACTTTACCTAAAGTCAACAAACCTGAGCGACCGCCTGTAGACTGTGTGTGCTCCCCGAGTGTGCTCGTGATTGTGTGTACCTTCTCATCTCTCTGCAACCTCTTTTCTCCCCTTCATCCCTTCCCCAGTGCAGTGTAGCAAACCGGATGTGCGTCTGGTTAACCTCCCTGCCTTTCTTTGCATCTTTATCTCTCTCTCCCTCTCTCTCTCTCTCTCTCTCATACGCTACGTAGCTGATGAGGTGTTGCCTTAATTGCCTATATGGCGTGAAATGTTGATAATTTAATTATCAGTTAATCCCTTTAGGCGTATGCCTTACACTGAGCTTACATTTGCCCGTCCTTGCGGTCTGCCACGGAACGTTTGTAAACTAAATGCAAAGGCCCTAGCTAACCTAATGCAAGTACGTTCACGTATTTGCACGGAAATAAATGGCAGTACTGCGCGCTTTAGCATTTTCAAACTGTGAAGCGTTGCCTCCTTGCACTAACGATTCTGCCTCCGAGCACCACTGTTTAGCGTCGCTCTTTGCAGATGCATGCAGTTCATCTTTCTGGCGGCACCCTCCCTCACACTCGGTCACCATTTCTCGCCCTTTCCGTTCTCTTTGCTGCGTTCCCTTTTCATTTTGTTCAAGTCGTGGCCAGCCAAGTGAATCTGGTCTGCCTACTTATTGCCCGGCTTACCTACACGTACACGTCGCTTATGCATTCGTTCATTCGTGACGCACAGAACTGGCGGCATTTCGCTTCGCACGTAGGTAACGTCTGACACTCGTCTCGTTCGGATTCGCCGTCGTGCGAATCTCTCTCGTGCGCCGGCCATTCGCTTCCCGTCGCGCTAAGCCGACGTCTCGGCCGTGTATCGGGCGACGCTTGCCCGGACGCAACCGTCACTCATCTAGCGTGTACGGAAAGAAAAGAAAAGCGCGCGATGTCACTCACCCAGCGTCGTCGCTTATGCAGGGGAACATGTGGACAGTACGATGCCTCTGACAAGTTGGGGCACTTTCTTGGAGCGGTGGGGCCGAAATTTTTCTTCCTTTCTTTTTTTATTTGTATCTATCTATCTATCTATCTATCTATCTATATATCTATCTATCTATCTATCTATCTATCTATCTATCTATCTATCTATCTATGTCACCTGTTTTTCTGACGAGCTGTGTTTCCACCTATTTTCCTATGGAGAAGCAAATGCCCGCATATAGGTAAATCCGCACGTCAACTCACAAGAGAGAGAGAAAACTTTATTTGCGCATAACGCGGAGCATTCCAAATGGTCGGGCCCTTATTCCAGGGCTCCGCTGGCCCTAGCCATCATCTCTACCCGTTGGACCAGCCAGCGCTGATCAACAATGGCCGAGCTGGACAGCAGCGCCTCCCATTGTTCCTCTGTGTTGTTCATGTTGTGGTGTTCTTCATTGTGATGCGTACACTCCCACGGGATGTGAAACAGAGTTGGTGTGGCCCCACACCACGGACATATATCTTTGTATGCTGTGGGGTAGAATACATGCAGCCTGTGTAAGTTCGTGTATGTGTTTGTTTGGATTCTGCGTAATGCCACCGATTCCATTGCTGTAAGTTTCTTATGCGGTGCTGGATACACTTTTCTATTGTCCCTGTAATACTGAAGAATTGCACCAAAGTTAGGGTCTAGGGGCGTTGGATCCTCTATTGCAGTGTGCAAGGAAGCTCGGTAATCTGTGAAGCCTCGAGCCGCCTCATCTGCAAACTGGTTCCCGGTGACGCCCTCGTGCCCCGGCGCCCAGATAATGGTTTGGGTGTATTCAATTGGGAAGTCCTTGTGAGCTTTGGTTAGAATTTGGAAGGCCTTCATACATATTCTACCTTTTTCGTAATTTCTACATGCAGCCTTCGAGTCTGTGATTATTGTCATTGGGGTTTTTCGCTCCCTGCCCTCCTTTCAACTCACAAACTTTGAGCGTTCTCTCTCGTTCTGGCTGGTCTTTGCCTCATAAAACTATAGTGACGCCGCTCGACGCGATCGCGTCCTTTCTCGCGCTGCTTCTTCTATTGCCGCTTGTGCGAGTTCCTGCAGCTGCTGCTCGGACAAACGGCGCCGTTTATATGCGCGCCCTACACGGGTCCACCTTCGCGGGCCTTCGAACGTAAAAAGGCGACGCTTTCAAATCTCCGAGAGTAAGTTCTATGCACATCACATACACACGCGTTTGTCTGACTCTTCTACGACGGAGCGCCCAGGTCATAAGTTGAGTGGGCACTCAGCCTAAAAAGAATAGCTTTGGGCTTATCTTCACTTCGCATTTAACAGACCCTTTTCCAAACAAACAAACAAATATAAAACAGGAAATAAAAACAAAAAACGAAAATAAAGGATGTTACGTTAAGCATGTACCAAAAAAAATATCAGCTAATGCTGATGCCTAGCAGTTACAAATATGAAGCTTTACGATTGGGCCCTTGATGCATGGTGTGTCAAGATATTCGTGCATAGGTAACAATGGAGGAATTTAATCCGTGACAACTTAATCGCTAATCTACCTACCTATTAGGAGGAGATGGCAAAACAAAGAGGTTGATGCAAAGAAATAGCGGATCAACATGAAGCCCACAATGCTTTTTCTCGTTTCGGTGACTGCTTTGCTCGCCTGCTTACTTTGTTTTTGTGTCCTTTTTCCTTCGTTTGTTTGGTCCCATTCGTGTTTCGTTATTACCGAGTTAACATTGGTAAAAGGATAAGTGTTCCTGTCTGGCTGTACAATATCGCTCTATTACGATGTTCATTATGAAGTGTTGCGCAAACATGGATACCCACCATGTTCGTTTGCTTATTGCGTTGTTATATAGACGGCTCCCGCGCGTATCGTGGTCTGCTTGCTTTTGTAGATTGTGTTCTCGAATTTGCATTGGCCAACATAGCAACCTTCCGCACCAAGTCTCGAATGTGGTGTACGCGCCACAGCTGTGAGCTCATTGTGGACAAGAATTCTAAACCGGACAGTATACTCGCAGATAACGAAACAAGCATGTTTAACGAGCAGTTGAATTCGCACCCCAACAACTGCGAAACTAGTACCATGCTTTTTCTCCGTTTGCATTTGAACTTGTTTGAGTCGTCCGTTTATTTAGTCCCGTCAATACTGTCCGTCTTTCTTCATTTATTTTTTGGCGAGCCTGTCGTTTTCGTCTTCTCAGAATTACGCGAACATGCCTTGCAAAACCGCTTCATTTCACTGGAAAAACAGCAAGGTCCGAACCTGACTCGTCTTTTAACGAACCAGGGCACGTTTTTATCGCTTCCTGAGCCTAAAGTCTGAACAGGAGCTGTTTTTTTTCTTTTCGTACTCGCTGAAACCCACTATACGACATTAGTATGCAACGCCCAATATTAACCGCCCAATTAGGAGATAAATCTCTTTGCCCGAAGAACAAGTGTTTTGTGTGCGGAGGTCGCCTCGGTGACGGTCTAACTGACGTCGATTGAGTGCAAGAGGAGCAGGTACAGCTTACAAAGCAGGCACGTGCAGGCGCATCTCCTGCATTAGAGCTTCATATTCACCTCGGCCATTTTAAAGTGAATCCGCGTACTTTCCCAACTTCAGAGAGAAACCCGTTTTTCCATGTCGACGTCAAACGATTCCACTTCGCGAACGGACGCGGGAGACGCCTTTTACCCGTGTACACGATTTCCCTGAGCGAAGAAACGCGAGGCAGCCGCAGTCCTCCGTGCTACACGTGAGACAATGTTCGTCACTCTTTATTCTCTATCTTTATAGTGAGTTATGGTGACAGTCGTACTACAGGTCGCAGTTGAGCTTTGGCGCAACCCCTTGCTTTGGTCGTCTTCTCTCTTTCTCTCTTTTTTTGTTTCTCGCCGCAATTTTCTTAGAGTTACAATCTCAACACATTATCTCTCCCTCTGACTTGAAATCGCCACGCTGGTCTAGCGGTTGTAGTAATAGTGCTCGAGTGCTGACATGGAGGTTGCGGGATCGAATCCCGGCTGTACGGCGGCCGCAGTTCCGTAGAGAATCGTCAGGTCCGCGTATTAAGATTTTGGCCGCTCGTTAAATAATCCCAGGTGGTCGAAATTTCCGGAGCTCGCCACTACGGCATCGCTCATATTCATATCGTGGTTTCGGTACGTAAAACCTCGGCAACAATTAATCACTGTCGCCCCCCTTATCACTGATACGAGAACAAAACAAAATGACTTCATCTTTCGCATGCAGAAGTATGTTTTCATGACTTTTTTGTTTCAAAGTGGAGCGACGTTGTGGCAGATCCATGAAACATTCTTCTTCCTCACTACCACTCGAGCAATTTTTAAGTCTAGAATGCGTCACGAATCCTCTTTTAGTGAAGCTTACGCTATTGTCTTATATACAGCTGGCAAGCACGCCCAAAAATTTCTTAGGTACATTTAGCCTAAATGTACTTTTCATTTCAAGTTGTGCCTTTCAAGATCTCAGAGATCAGCCTGTTTTCGGAGTACTTGTTTTCTTTATTATTATTATTATTATTATTATTATTATTATTATTATTATTATTATTATTATTATTATTATTATTATTATTATTATTATTATTATTATTATTATTATTATTATTCCGTCCTAGCAATAGCGCTCCTCATCTTACGCGCGTGCCTGTCTCACAGAGGTGTACCACCGAGTCCTCTCAGAAATTAAAACCATATATGTGCGCAGAAATTTATTAAGGAGAATGCGTCTGGCCTGCTGTGGCGTTGTTCGTTCGATCACTGCACTCAGCTGCTGCCGACGCCTGCCTTCGCCGCTGAACGTGCTCTTTGCGAGTATAATGAACTCCGTGCGCGGGGCTGACATTTCGGCGAACGTTTCCGACTGGACTATAGACGTCACTAACTGTTGTTCCTGTTTCTCTAATGAGTACCTTGATCTACGTGCAAACATTAGCGCGCAAGTACGAAGTTTGTTCAACGTGTCTCCTTTTCTCAGAGCGTTCATCTTTTGCATGAAACCGAAGTCTACAAAAAAAAAAAAGAAAAGTGGTGGTGATTCATTCACAAGTATAGTGCGCACGAGGACATACGCAAAATACTATGCGAGCGTGATGCATTGCCGGAGCGTGCTTCTGTATTCGGCAGTCCGTTGAGCCGTTCACGAGCAGGTGTTAAAGAACAGAGGAATATGCTTTCATGAAAAATTTCTGCGATAAGAGTTTTTGTGAATGCGCCCCGTATTTTTTTAGTCATACCGAAGACAAATGTTTCGATCAACCACAATGAGGGACGTATCATTAGCGGAGCTGAAAAAAACGCACTTACGAAGAAGCAGTTTTGCGAATTCAGCCCAAAATTTAGAAGTGTTCTCTTGTTGCGTTGGGAGCGTTTTAGTTTCATTTTCATCTATGGTTTTTGAGAAAGGTGCACAATTTATAACGGCTCAATGATGAGGCGTCTATACAACATAATACTTGCTCTGGTAACTAATGTGTTTGTTTACGACTGCGAAGACTTTAATGCTTGTTCAAAGTTAAGTAATTAAAAAAATCTGGACTGAAATATCATGTTGCTCGTGTGGTTATGAAGCATGCCGTAATGAAATATTCCTGATTAATTTTTGTCCCTCTGGTGTTTTTTTATGTGTGGTCGCATTTCGCCCCTATCAAAATGCGGCTGCCGTAACAAATCAAAGAATTAAAAGGACCAACGATCTAAATTTGGTGTTGAACGTTCCCGAATTTCATAATGTGTCTCATCCGTTTTGCTCGAAGCTCATTGGTGTTATTATTTTTAACAACGTAGCCACTTAAGGTTTTCTTTGCGCCTGATAGTGTGGACAAATATCATCATCAGGAGCCGTTAAAGCGAGGCGTCGAATCGAATAAATTTCGTGGGCGAGCCTGCAACGTCAGCGAAAATACCGTCACATTATGCAACAAGTGGTCACATGACTAAAAATAACGTTACTTCACGTCATAACTAGTCACGTGAGTAAAAACTGCAGTTCGTCACGTAACTGCTGTCCTGACTAAAAAACATGTAGCATTGCGTAACGTCTAGTCACGTGACTAAAACCACGTAAGCTCTATATATAGTCACGCGGATAAAATCACGTAGCTTCACGCTACAACTAGCCACGTGACAAAAATTACGTAACATCACGGGACAACTACCAATGTGACTGAAATCACGACATCCCATGACAGCTAGTCGCGCCACCTGCTCCCGCCAAAACCACGCAACGCATGCGCAGTGTGGAGAACCTACCGAAACTGGAGAAAAAAAAAAGTCAAGCCGATAGTCATACTTGGTTCTTCTATAGCAAACACTTACAAGAAGCTGAGTGAAACACTACCTCCGCTGCTGGTTCGAGGTTGGCGCCACAAGCTGTTAGAAGAAGTTCAATCTGAAGCGCGCCTATTAACAGCGGCGTGCGAAACACAAGAACAAAGATGGCAGAAGCACCAAGCGCTACAAGTTACACTTGTATTTGTGTAGGGGCTCTTTTGTATGTTTTTTTTTAAATTTTACACTTGTTATGCATCTGGCTTAGTTATTACGTATACGTCTACTTTTGACCACGCTTGGTGTAAAATAAGTAGTTCAATCTTACGCTGCCGGGAGTATGATTTTTAAAATTACCCTCTGGAAACCCCATGTCATTAAAAGGTACTCGGTTGTAGTAGATCTCAGTTTAATTTCGACCAGGCTTGCACGAGTACGTGGTGCACAAAGGCTTTCTTCTCTGAAATTCATAGTTCATAGTTCAAAGCTGGCATTCAACCTGTGACCTTGCACTCAGCATGACGCCACCGCCAGTGAGCTACCGCGGCTTAATTTAACTGAATGAAAATGTCCCGAGGACATAAAAGCTAAATAACGGTACCAACGTTGGCTCTATTTGTCCCAGTTAAAACAATGGGCAGTATAGCACGATGAGGCATCGAGCTTTATCCGTTACATAGTAGGGGCTGCCACCGGGTGAATGTACCGTAAGCAAGAAAACTGGGCGACGTACATTCGTGGACAATATAACAGTGAACATCCAGGTCATGCTTAATCAAATAATTACTTGTAATGTACCGACATAAATTTGACGTACTGAATTGTAATAGATACATTTCGCTTTGATCATCTAGGTTTATGGATACGTTTTCGCTTACCAGCTGCGTTTGAAAGGGTAGTTATCAGTGTTGCCCATCTTATTGCTCACAGCCGTAGGACTCCAATGAAAGGTGTGGGGAGAGGGATGCACTGTGCCGAAACCAGTACTTAATCGCAGGATGCGATCTCAGAGAAGGAGTCTTTAGAAAATTATTATTCTCTTACTTAAGTAAATAATGTTAAAAGAACACTTGGCTCATATAACGGTTGGATGGTAGTTTGTTTACCAACGTGATAATTATATGCACATTTTTATGATGAAATTGTAGCAAGACTGGTGTAATCATCGCGGCACAAAAAGTGAAATGTTTGGAAATATCTAAGGACTGAACATTCTGATAAATAAACTTGAGGTCGTGGCAAGTAGGGTTATCTTATGATTAGCGACAATGGCATATTTCACTCACCGACTACTGATTTTTTTGTGTGTGTGTGTGATTAAGGATCTCGCATGTTCAAGGTCTTCCGGTGTAACGAAAACTGTCATTCATCTTTGCTAATATTTCTAGCTCCACTAAGCCTGCTTTGAAAGAAAGAAAGGAGGAAAACAACCTTATGTTGGTCGTGCGGAACGCTGACCCAACCCTGCTTCGAAAGATTTTTTTTTGCTTTTTTTTTTCCTAGTGTGATAGTACGGTGATCGTTTAAAAACGCACAGCATGACATGAAGATGAGAATATAGTCGGCTCCAAGGTTTTGTATGGTTGATATTGTTGTTCACTTTACTGCGTTGTAAAGACGGGTTCCCTTTTAAAGGAATCACTTACGTTCAAGAAATGTCCGGATTTTCCTCTCTTGAAAAACCATTGGGCCTTAGACTCGCAGAAGTCTACAATGACAATTCTGACTCCATGTGACAAAAGAGCGCCGTGCACCAGTAATGTTTCCACGCCTAGTTGCAGTTAGGTGCCAAGCTATATGTATGCTCATTCAAGTGTTGGCTGTGGATTAGCGTGGCCTTTACGAACTATTTCAGCTATCGCATTGGTATGGCTGCCTCACCCACCCAACTGTGATAACTTTAATTGCGTGGAAATTCTTGACCATTTCACGTCCTGTGCCATCGTATCGACTTTGAACAATATCGCTGGACTCTCCGGTGTGCCTTCAGGAGAGATGATCGTCACTTTACTCGGAAAACGATATCAAGTGCGTGGTCTCATAGCGCATCAGCCCAGCAAGTCACACAGTCCTTCTACAATTCCTGAAGGCAACATCCCTTAGTGACCGCCTGTGAAACCCTGCACTGTGCGTGTGTGTGTGTGTGTGCGGTGTGCAATGTGCATCTCCCACTCTCCTTCTCTCTATATTTCACTCTCTTATTCCCCTTTCTCCACGTGTTGGTAGTCTAGATAACCTCCCTATATTTCTTATATTTTATCTCTCGTTCGAGTGTTCACTCTAACAGTGAACTGCACTGTACGTGTACAAGGAAAGCGATAACGAAGCCGCTGCTACTAGCCTATACCTGTGTACGTATTCAACTGTGATCGGTCTTCTGCTTTCTTAGGGCGCTATAGCCCCTGCAATACCTTTTACATGAACTTTCTGTTTCGTATACACTTAGTAACACTCTAACAACAGAAAGTATTCAGTGTATAGACAAAAGTGGGACAATGTCGTATTGCAACGTCATTGATCTAATTTCCTGTTCTCTTACGTGCACCGCTCTGTGCCGACACAACTCCAGTTACGTCATCGCTCATGCATGGCGCACACTTCTACGCTGAACGTCAGTGATTCCTCCGAGATAGCTGCATTCCCTTGCCGGCGGGCATTCTTGCCGGCGCGCGCGGAGGTTTCCTGAGCGCTAATCTTTCCCAAGGGTCGTTTAGTGTCGCGACGAACGAGGACAGAATCATCGTGTCGTATCTGTACGGTGCTGTACGAGTCGCGCGTGCATGTATACGTTGTACACACATCTACGGTGCTTTCTTGGCAAATACAGCAGGCTATTCGTTCGTGCGACAACCATTTCTTGCGTGCTCCTCGAGATACAGCCTCGCCAGGCAGCGGCAAAGCCTCTCTGCCGTCACCCTCCTCTCCAGCGCGCAGCGGGAGCGTAATCCCCGCGGGGCCTTGGTCGCAGCGCTGCCGACGTCGCCAACGCTAGCGGCGATGCTGCGCGACGGCGGCGTACGTGTGCTCGCGGCGTGCGCGTTGTCCTCGACGAAGCTGCAGCAGGTGCCGTCAACCAAGCAGCAGGGGCAGCAGGTGTTGGGAGACGCACTGGCTCGGATTGTTCCACACACGCACGCACGCAGAGCGCGCGGCCTCCCGCGGTTGCCTCCTCCTCCTCTCTGCCTCCCTTGCTCTTCACGAGGAACAGCTACGGACCAGGGCTAGCCTACCGGCGACGGTCACTCGAGCCGCCAAGTGCGCGAAAGCGGCTGTGCCACGGTTACGAGGCATTTGCGGGCAGTGGCGTTTTCGCCCGTGCCCTTCATTTTACCGCGATATTCGAAGCGAGTGCTCCTCAGCGAAACTTCGCAAGAGAAGATACAGCCGCCGACAACGACTCGTTTGAATGCCGGAAGCCTTGGTGTCGCACCGTCGACGATTCGTGAGCGCATCTCGGGCGCGACGCTGCACTCTTAGTGCGCGGGAAAGGCGCGCACTTGCAGCCGCCGCCGATATGTGCTCGGTCAGGGGGACTACGGTCGTCGGCGTGCCAACGCGTCCGCCGTTCGGCGCCGCCGACTAATGGGAACGGCAATCTGGACGACGACGAGGACGACTCGGCAAACGTGCGCTGAATCCCGGCCGGCCTGCGAATGGATCGCGACAGGACGAGGTGAGAGGAGCTGCCACGCGCAGATGCTGTCGGTGTTGCCTCTTCTTCGGGACCGGAATTCGGGGGCCGTGGAGCGCCGTGTGTGCCTCGTGCTCGCTCCTACGCTTCCGTCGTTGATGATATTGCGGAGCACTGTCTCGTGGCTCCTGCTTATTATTAGCGTGGTCTTTCGACGTTCCGTGCCACCTTCGAGAACACATCGCTGAATTGCTGGCCGCTTTCGTTACGATATATAGCTTGGCTAGCTCCGGCCCGCAGTTTCGTTTGCACGAACGTCGCCCTCGATCGTTCGCACAAAATCGAGTGTCCGTGAGGCTTTGATGTGACACGTTTGCTTTGAGCATATGTGCTCGGCTTGTGGCGCAAGCCGCTTCGCAGGACCGCCTGACACGCACAAGTGCGTTCTTTCCGGGGAAAATAAATAAGAGAAAGGAAGGTTTAAGCTGCTTTGAGCGAGATCATCTGCCGGTGACAGCACTCCAGCTGGAATTAGTGAAAGGAAGGAATATACGTCGCAGCCAGGTGGCTCGAATGCGACTTTTCTTTTTTAGCGTTTCATATGCTTTTTATATCAATGTATTCTTGATTGGACAGTCTACCAGACTATTGCTTTGTTTTTTATTATTAGATTACCATTGCGTTTTCCCACTTTGAGAAAACGTTGTTCATGAAATTTCTTACATATTTAAAATTATAGGAACCTTTGTTCGGCAAGAGACGTGTTAAACATCACGATTCCGCCCCTGATCTCACTGAATGCCATATGCACGGTGAACTTTAGCGCGATGCAGTTGGTGTGTCACCAGAGTTAGGCGGGCATTTTTGTAGTCAAAACTGCCACCTATCACTATCCCTGCCAGACAGTGTTTGGATGGGCTCCAGTAAGAGCACGTCATTCTCTCTTCATTCGGCAACGCATACATGATACGGCTTTTATTCTGGTTCAATGAGTGATAAATCCAGCCTGTTTGCTTTTAGGACTCAGATGGGTCTCCGCGATCATCCATCTGTGCCCTCAGGTGATTGTAGTGACTATGGATCAGATATTTTTGTCAGCCATAACTAACCTTTGCTGGGAAGTTGCTCTTGCCAAGCCAGGGAGAGTTTAACCTTTGAAGGTCGTTCCTACTGAGCTCAGAAAAATAAACACTGTGCACATAGGTTAGGAATAATAGCACTACATAGGTTAGGAAGAATGATATAACTAATTGCAAACGTTGATTTTTCGGCATATAGATTGCGCGCTCTGCTTATTCCTGAATCGTAGTTCCGTACTTATATAGGCTCGCAATAAGACCGCACTGAACTTACGGACTGAAATGCCATGTGTGCCTGCTTACTCTCCGGTTCTTATCTCTTCCATCAATCTCCCTCATACCTTCTTTCAGGGCAAAGTATCTATCGCACAAATTATTCTGGTCTGTTAATCTTCCCTGCCTTTCTTCCTCTGTTTCCTGTTTTTCTTCATTCTTCCAGGCTGCACATGACTAAATATGGAATGTTTCATTGCATCGACTCATTTTGTAGCTTTATTGTCATCAGTTGATCATCTCTCTTTCTTTTATTCGGCCCTCACGTTTTTTAGTTAATTTTGATTATCATCATTTCTTAGGGTGTATGCGTGGGAAAGCTTGTTTTTCAATAATGTTACATCCCCAACCTCCTCAGGGAGTTGGGACCCTTGTCCCTTGTCAAGCCACTTGTGCGGCTTTTAGTCCCGTCCCCTCCTTTTTGACAAAGGAAGTGAAGATGAACTTCAACTTCAACTCCAAAAATAAACAGCAAGGACATCAATGATTATCTTCTAATAGACGTGCAAGGAAATAGTCGTGTTTGTTGCGTATAGGGCAACTCATACCGTAGACGTTCTTATTATTTCGGTTATTATAACACTACGTTATCACTGCTTCAAAATTTAGTTCAGCCTTGTAGCTTAAAAACACAGTATTTCACAACGTGGAACATCCCCGCATGTGACTCGCGTCGTCTTTCCTGTCTATTGCTGACTGTATTTGGATTCAGGACAGCACGATTGACAGGGTCACAAAGCAGCAGTAAGCTGCGTCACCTGCCTCACACGTCATCGGTGCCTTGCATAAAGGTACCAGCCTGTTCAGTTCGCTGTTCACAGTTGGTCCTGATTTCATGGTGACAGCGCTTGATTCGGTAACGCAAGGAACGAAACAATGCAGATGGGACATGTGCTGCACAACTCTGCGCTGACCTGACTGACGGATGCAGGTAGAGAAATAGGAATACATAAATAAGGGTGTCCCAGCTATTGTCTTCGCGCGCGTTTCAGTCAACCTTAGGCAGTCGTGCCATCGTAGCCACCATCTGGCCTCTCATTTTTTTTTCATGTACAACCCCTTTAAGCCTCGGTTGTACAGCCACTATGGAACAGGCGACTGCCGGGGCTGCTGACCCGCAAGTCGCACGTGCAATGCCGGCCGCGTCAGTCGTATTTCGAAGGAGGTGAAGTGGTGGAGGCCCGTGCACTCTGCGGTGTTAGTGCATGTTGAAGAACACGAGATATGGTCGAAATTGCCGTAGCCCTCCACTGCAGCGGCTCTCAGAATCATATCGTGGTTCTGGCACATTACACTTCGTGTATTATTATAATTTATATAGCAATTTATCTTATTTTTTTCTTGCCTTTCTGTCTTCCCATATACCGCTTGCCCAGAGGGCAGCTAACCGTGTATTGTTCGTCTGGCTAAGTTGACTGCTTTTCACTAACGGGCCAGTAAACAACCCCAAGGCCTAAAAGTTGTTATGAAAAGAAATACGCGCACCTTTGCTATGTGAACATGCTGCCACAAGAATTTTGCGAATACGTACTATATTAGGGAAGTTACAGTAGTTAGAACATCGGTTTCGGATGCTTTCAAGTTTTCGCGTGGTCTGGCCACCCTTGTTCCTCGCAGGAAGGGGAAGGCGTAGCCCGTCGTCGTGACTGGTTTAGACCAATCGACGAGCTGCGTGCTGCGTCAAGTCGTCGAGCGGCGACTTCGCGTCACGCGCGTGGCGTGAAAGGATTGGCCAGGCGTATAAAAGAAGCGCGGAAATTATTTTTCCAAATGGAGGCTTTTCGCGGCGGGCGCGCAGCGCTGTAATATTCGGAAAACGTTATCGCCATGGTCTACTTTACGAATTGCTGAACTTCTTTGGGGGGATGGGGAGGGGTGTAAATAAAGAAGTCGGAGTTTGTTGACTCGCCCTTTAACCTTTACCTCTCTCCCTCACGCAGACCGCACGTCCTCTGGACCAAGATGGCGGTGGCGTCCGGTGGTGGCGGCGGAGGGGGCGCTTCCGACTCGAGCGACTCGGCCGGTGGCGCCAACAACAACAAGGAGACGACGTGGGAGTACGTCGAGACCAAGACTCCGGTGCACACGGTCGCCACCATGGACTGTTGCACGTCCTGCTACTACTTCTGCTGGTACCGGCACGTGCACCGCAACGACATCGACTCGCTCTACCAGCGGTACTTCCTGCACCTGAACCGGCGCAGCCTCACCGCGCTTCTGGGCGTCATGGCGGCGCTGTGCGCCCTCGGGGCGCTTCTGGATCTGGCGCTGTCTCAGCGACCGGCGCAGCCGCCGCCCGCGGCCCGCGCCGCGGCGTTCGGCGCGCTTCTGGTGTTCTACCTGGCGCTGGTGTACACCACGCTGCAGACCTCGTTCCGCCAGGTGCACCTGCTCGTGTGCAGCTACCTGGTGCTCGGCTCGTTCGTAGTGCTCGTGTCGCTCGTGTCTCTGCTCGACCCCGGCGCTGCCGAGCGCGCCATCGTGTCAGACCTTTGGTGCGCGCTCTTCCTCGTGTACGTCTCGTACGCGCTGGTGCCGGTGCGCATGCGCGACAGCGTCGTCGCTGGAGTCCTGTTGGCCGGCAGCTACCTGGCCTGCAACCTAGCGCTGCACGCGCACACCCTGCACTGGAAGAGGGTGAGTGTTACAGCACTGTGCAGAACGGTCGGTTTGTAGTTCCGAAAGCCAGAAACCCGAGCCTTTTTTTTTTCTTCATGGCTTCTCCGGCATTGTCTGCCATGTTCTTCTCCTTTCTTTTGCTGGAAATATCTTATTTTGGACATGCATGAAGCGTCTTTCCGCCTGCCTCCGCTGGTGCTCGAGTGTGTGTTCACATGGCTTTGAAGAACTGTTTTAGTATACTTCCATTTTGAGATCTTAATGCAGGTTGAATTCATCGTTACCCATAAGAACACATTATGACATCCTGCTCTGTCTATTACACGCACCTGGAGAAGCTAAAAAAACGCTCTCACTTGATTGGACGCTTTTTTTTTTTTTTTCAGTTGAAGAAGTGGGACTAAGTGCACGAGTGTTCGTCCATACGTCTGTTTGTTTATTTTTGCGCTTGTTCACTGCTTTGCGATTGCAACTATTATGCAAGACAAAAAGTGGAGTATCCAGCGCCACGCATTGAGCCTAACGTCTCCATATATACCTTTCATTTAGCAAAAAAAAAAAAAGAAACGAGAACGCTTTCAGATAGTTCTCACAACAAAGCACTAACAATCTTGAGGTGGCAGCGTTTTGATGTTTTTTTCTTCTGTGACTGTTCTGTACGAATATGATAAATATATGGCGTTATAAGCACGTGGCAATGCCTATTGGTCAAAACAAACTGAACTGTGACACTTCAGAACAGATCTGCGGAAGATGGCTGTATTTTCCGACATGCATGTAGGATGCATCGCGACCACGGCAGCCTTTGGCTAAAATTAGACTTGCTAAAAAATAGGTGTTAAACAAGCACACTCCTGCACTTGTGTTCCATGTTTCACGGACTATAGACCATGCTTCTATTGCGCATAAAATCATAGAGCAACGCACCCAGCTGCGTTTTAATTAGCCATTATTTAAACGGAACTTTCTCCGATTCATTATGGACAAAGTGTGTTGCGAAAAGTAGTCAGTTTTGACTTGGATGACACCTAAGGAATACGTGGAAACGAAAATTATCGGACACTCAAACGTGTTCTTCTTTTTCTTCTTCTTCTGAGGAGGAGGAGGAGGAGAGAAGGAGGAAGGCCAGGGAGGTTAGCCAGTTCTCAGAAATGAAGTACCAACTGAACCATGGAGTACCCATTAGAGGTGCAGTCGCCTAAAATTCATTGTCAGTTTGACCTATGGGAGGCTTAGCAGAGAGCCCTAAGCCCCTGCACACACGACCCATGGCTGTTATTGCGAAATGGCGTCACGCAATGGCGGGTACCGTCGTTCTCTGATTGGTTGCTCGCACCTGTTCCCGCTTCCGCAATTCTCTGTAACAACGAAGCAAATCTGCAACAACGAAGCAGATAGCTTCCGCTCCGGGGACGACGAGCTGAGCGATTATGTGTTCCGCTTGACATAGGAAGCGGAAAGGGGAGGGGGGAGTGACAAAGAGGAACTCTTGAGGAGGAGGGTAGAGACTAACCATACTAACCATAAGCACGTGTTTGACTTTAGGAGACCCTGCACGGGGGGGGGGGGGGGGGGGCTGACAAGTTATATTGTAGCTCAACTTCTTAGCAAGCGGAAGGCAACAAGCCCAAAAAGTATAGACAGAAGAAACAAGCTGAGCGCTGTCTCTAACTTGTAGCTTGGCTCTTGTTAAGTTCAACCTGCCCATCAACCTGCCCAGACTTTTGCGTTGAAAACATTGTAGCTGCCGATGTCTGGGCGGTAGAACGTGACAGTGAGCCCAGAAATATACTTTAGAGAAGAAAAGGAAGGGAGATTAGGGTACCTAAATGTGCCATGACGCGTCACTTGGCCTGGCTTATCTGTCTGCGACGTATCTTTCTCGTGACACACACACACACACACACGCACGCACGCACGCACGTACGCACGCACGTGTGTGTGTGTGTCTGTGTGTGTGTGTGTGTGTGTGTGTGTGCGTGCGTGTGTGTGTGTGTGTGTGTGTGCGCGTGTGTGTGTGTGTGTGTGTGTGTGTGTGTGTGTGTGTGTGTGTGTGTGTGTGCGCGAAGGCAGCCAAACAGAGTTCACTTGGCAAAATTGACGCCGCTTAGGCGTTGTCATTTCCCTGGCTCGTGTTTTGATTACACCCTACAGTGCTTTTTTCGCTTTCCGATGCCAGCGGTCTCGTTATACATATACAGCTCGGACGTTCACTTGCGAATCGTCGTCGCGCTGCGAACAGCTGCGATTGAAGCTGTGAAAGGCATGCGACAGTCACACTTGTCGGGAAAAAAATTTTACCTTTTACTTTCGAGGTGTAGAAGGAAACATTTCAAAACGAAACTTCGCGCAAAAACTAACTCAGAAAAAAAAGCGAGGAAGACAATAGTAGAGAGAATACCGCGGGCGACGTCAATTCCTTGCTGTACTTCTATATCGTTGATGAGTTATCCCAGCGATAGCGGATTACGTTGGTGAAGCGTGCGAAATGCAGACAGTGTTAAGATAGTCCACAGCTAGGTGCATGTCTCTATGTGTCACTATAGTCGACATGCTGCTCACGCTCTTTTGCGTGCCTTCTTGCGTTCTTTAGTGTGGCTTTCGGTTTGCGTATCATTATACTTGAGTTGCAGAAAACATAAGATTCCCTGGCAGTGCTGTCACAACAAGCACAAAAGGAAGCCAAATTCACATAGTAAAGTGTCCAGATTTTTCTTGTCGTTGTTACCGAAAGTTGCTGTAAAAAGAAGGGGGCGGTGCAATTTTAAAAACTCCCCATTAAAGTTTCTTTAGGACTTGCACTGCCATAACGTCCGGGACGGAGATACGGAGTTTAGAGATTCGCGCATCCTATATATTGGGCGACGTAAACCACTCAGTTCTCAGAAGAACGTGAAAAAATGCCGCTGCAGGAGCAAATAATAGAAAACAAAGAAAAACACGCAAGTGGGAAGTCTGACCTCGAATGAGGCAATTTGTTCGCAAAAGCTATTTCTAAATCTCTGTCAGGCTTCGTCGCACTGCAGCGCGCCAATATATCCGGTGTTCGATATTATTCCCTGCTTCTTTTTCTTCCCTTATGTCGTGGTCCAGCGAAAGCCAAGTAAAGACGCCCTTGACTGAATTCTGAACGCGCGATCCAGTGCCTACATATTCACCTTTTCGGTCAGTGCCAACATAGCAATTGGATTGGATAAACTTTTATTTGTTCCTCCAAAACACGGGTCGCTGTGTTGCGGGCAGCTCCCACGTGGGGCCTGAGATGCCGAGCTCCTCAGCCGCCTCGCGGGCTTGGTGGACAGCCCAGAGCTGATCTGCCAAGGACGAGCTGCGGATGGCCGCCTCCCATCTGGCAGATGTGATGTTCGATAAATGAGCGGATTTGGTACACTGCCAGAGCATATGTTCTAATGAAGCGATTTCCCCACAATGTGGGCAAATATTACTTGGGTATAGGTCAGGGTACATGATGTGTAACATTTTCAAAGTAGGGTACATCCACGTTTGCAAAAGCCTTAATGTAAGTGCTTGGGGCCGAGTTAGATTTTTGTGAGATGGAGGGAAAATCCTTCTAGACAGGTAGAAATGTTTAGTGAGCTCGTTATATGTTGTAAGAGTTTCCCGGTTATCCCCTTCACCGGTAGAACGCATCCCCGGGGAGGCGCGGTTGGAGAGTTCTCGCGCCGCCTCGTGTGCTGCTTCATTGAGATTGGGAGGGGAGTCGTTGATTTGTCGAAGTTGAGCTGGGAACCAACTCAGAAGATTATGCGTTATGCTCTTGCCATGTAGTATTCTCAGCGTTTGTTCTGAGACCGTCCCCTTTGCGCTGCCATAGAATCACTGTAGATGACTTCAATGTTTTCTATCTTGAGTGCTAAGGCAATGGCCACCTGTTCCGCAATGATTTGGTCTTTCGTCCTGACCGTCGCTGAATTGACGACACGGCCAGCCCCATCGACCACCACTGCCACAAAAGCTTTCCCATTGGCGTAGGAAGCCGCGTCAACAAATACGACCCCTCGTTCCTCGTTTAAGACTTGACGAAGTATAGTCGTGGCCCTTGTTGTGTTCTGGACGCATGCATGTTTCGTGGTATAGGAGATACCGTGGTATTTTTCCTGATGTTGTCGGGAATATCGTTGTAATTGCGTCTAATTGCCATTGGGTGTTGGCCCAGCTCCTGCAGGATCATTCTCCCCGACCGTGTTGTAGATAACCTTGCAAACTGTGCTCTCTCTTGGGCTTCTGCTATTTCTTCAAGCATGTTGTGAATACCAAGCTCAAGTAGACGCTCGGTGCTGATATGTACGGGTAGGCCCAGGACCTTCTTGATAACTTTCCTGAGGACCACATTCAGTGTCTCGGACTCTGCTCCAGACCAGTTGTGCATTGCTGCCTCGTACGTGAAATGGCTTAAAACAAATGCATGCATCAACCTGATGTGGTTGTCTTCCTTGATCCCATTTCTTTTATTAGCCACTCTGCGTATGAGGTGCACCACACTGTCTGTTTTCCAAGTTAACTTGGCTATAGATTTGCTGTTAGCGCCGGTAGACTCTATCAGCATGCCCAGGACTTTGGAGTCGACCCTCTGGATGGCATCCCCTTGATTTGTACGGAGGTGGATGTCTATCTGGTTTAACAGCTTCCATCCTCTGGGCTTCGGTCTCCGGCGTGTAGAACGATACAGTAAAAGTTCTGACTTACTCGAGGAGCTCTAGAGCCCAGAAGGACGAAGGTACTTTTCGACGGTGTCAATCGCCTCTTGCAGGGCGCTTTCAATCTGCCCCTCACTTCCACCTGTGCACTAGATGGTAATGTCATCTGCGTAAATGCTGTGCTTCAATCCTTCGATGCTCGATAATTTCTATGACGGTCCAATAATAGCAGCAGCGCGTATGGCTTCCCAAGAAATATCCGGTTACTTCGATTAACAATTTCTAACGCTGAAGCAGAAAACTTGATTTCTTTATATGTGCCAGAGTAAGGAAAAACTCTTTTCCCGCTTTCTAGTGAAAGGAAGCCGCTTGTAATCAACGACTAACTCCTACAATGTTGTGTGTAGCTTAGAAGAAAATATATTTGAATTATTTGGCCAGACAAAGGCGACAAAAGTGTTGAAAATGAACGGGCTTCTCGCTATAGAACATCAATTCCTCGTCCGTGTATAAGAGCTCTCTGGTGCACAAAACCGGAAGCCGTCCAACTGCACTTAATCAGCGTCGTAGAACGGGACGGCTATAAGCTCTCCCATAGTAGAGTACCTGTAGTACTTTAAATCGTTACCAACTTTTTCTAAACACACCTACTTAACTTTCCCATAGTAGAGTGCCAAGTACTCAAAATCGTTAACCACTTTCTCTTAACACAACTGTTTGTATACACAGCGAAAGGGTCTATATGGGGTGGCCAGTGAACGGTTGAGCAGCGCGAGTAGTAGTTTTTTTTTTTGTTGTTGTTGCTTTCTTTTAAACTAGCAGACACTGCCTGCGTCGGCCTTGCGAGACGAGAGAGAGGGAGGGGAGTGACAATTTTGCGGGTGTCTTTCTGGACCGGCACGAGACGCGAGCATGCGCAGCAGTAGGGTTGTGGACGACGCCACCGCCCGACGCCGAAGCGCGACATCGTGCGACTAAGCGATGCTCCGCATTTAAAATAAAAGGTATGGCTTGGTGGAGTTTGTCCATTCCTTTAGCACGAATATACGTTTACCGTCTGGCTCCGAAGGCTGCCTGTTAAGCGTCATTGCAAGAAGCAGCTGTTCCTGTGAATTGATGGCCACATTGTGGCGAATAGCTCATAACGCGCCTACAGCGATGAACCATCACGTGTGACGTCCAGCGTGACGTGAATGCGTCGGTGAGCTGCGATGACGTTGTCTGGGGGGTTTATGACAATGAAGTTGATTGAGCACGCAAATGCGGCCGAAAACGTGCACGATATTCACGGCGTCCGGCTATTGTGACGAGATGACAGAGCGCATATTGCGTTTTTGCGGTTGCTTTGTCACCAATGTCCTTCGCACTGCGTTTAGCCGATTCGACCACAAAACATTTTCTGGGAAGGGAATTCTCGAACTATGGCCCTATGCGTAGCAGACCAACAATGAGACGCGGGCATCGTTGTTGTTCTTAAAATCGATCCACCTCGACAGCACTTTTCGTTCTTCTTCCATGTTTCTTTTCACACCTTAAACCCATTTTGTCTTTGAGTGTGGTATATGTACGGTATTAAACCGGACTCGCGTCTTGCTTACCTCCTTCCCTCTCTCTCGTTCCCTCCTCTTTATTCCCCACCCCTGTATTCTTTATTAGAAGTTAATATTAAGAACGCCAGTGTTCAGAACGCTTCTTTGAAAAAAAAAAAAACTTTTCGTGCTTTTCTTTACGGGAGACTGCTATTATAATGCTCAGCGTTTAACTCTGGTACACATGAATGCTGTAGCACAATCGTATTTATTTATTTATTTATATATTTATTTATTTATTTATTTAATTATTTATTTATTTATTTATTTATTTATTTATTTATTTATTTATTTATTGAAAGATACCTTACAGACCTCTGTTGAGGCATATAATAGTAAAATATTCACAGGATGTATTATATCCATAAAGAATGTAGCAAAACTGATATTTTATACAATGAAATGTTTCACACATTGGTATGTTGTTATAAAAGCCGACAGCAAATATTTACCCGACAATATAGTCTATTCTTGTATTACGCGAAAAATTACGCTAAGATTCACACAGCAGGCATCAGAAAACTAGTACACATTTTATCTTTCTGGTGCAAATTTTGTGCTAGTTTCACTTTCCTATTTCGCATCACTAGAAGATTCCTTTTTCAAGTTAAGCTCAGCAAATTGTTCGTTTGATTCTGTCTTAAAAAAGGTTTCAAATAAATTTTGGTTTACTGTGTATATATGTTTGGAGTTAAACAACGAAAAATGAATTCGTTTTTTTTTTCGTGATAATTACAGTTGTGCTTAGATCTAGTTTGCAAGAGCCCAGCGTCTGATGTGTGATCATCTTTAAGAAGTCTTGTGTACGTTTCGTATGTGCGAACGTTAATAATATGTGCAGTCTCCTGTGTAGTGAACGTATATATTCAATTACTAGGATTACGCATGTGAGTGTACATTCATGTGCGAATTGGTGCTCTTTCGTTATTACGCTCTATTTAACAGCGAAAACTACCACGTAAGAAAGGAGGAGTGACCTCCTCCCTAAACTGACTCACTAAAAAATATAATAAAAAAACATGGCTTTCGGACCACTGCTATCCACACTATTGCGGTATTCGAGAGCAGTTCCGCTTTGCGTTTCACGCCAGCAAGCATATATAGCTGAAAGTCCGGTAAGCTTCGAGAAGGTCAGGCTGTGCGAGGCGCCGTGTTTCTGACATTTCGAGGCCGGGTATACTCGCCAATTCAAAGTTCGACCTTTCCTCCTTAATAGCTTAAATGCACGAAGCTCTCCAAAAATGAAGGCTCCCTCCGAATCACAATTTGCGGTGCTCCGTATTATTCTATACGAAGGAAGCTCTAATAGCCTCTCGTTCTGCCACTTTTGTAGAATCTTGTTGGGCAAAAACTCAGCGGCCTTGCTGAGTTTTTTGCCCAATAGTGACAACATGCTGAGAGCGGTCAGTGAATAAAAATACACACGTGGCTTTTCTCCGTATTGCGATGATCCGCTAGCTGTGTTTTCTTGTTTGTTTGTTTGTTTGTTTGTTTCTCTGTTTGTGGCCCGATACTTGTGTATTTGACGCTGATGAAGAGCTCGCGAACTGAAGTTCGTCAGGCAACATGTGTCTCTTTCAGGGTTGCCGCGGACGCTCTCTCTATCTCTCCTTCGCTCTTTTCTTTGTTGACGTAATAAAATTAGCCTCCATTTGTTAACCCACCCCTTATGTAATACCCCCTCACCGGGGTCTTTAAGGTAATGAAGTGAAGTGAATAAGGGCCAAACCTCATAAGCGCGAAAATGCACGCGACAGCGACGAGCGACGCTATGAGCGACGAAACAGGGCGTTCGCGCGACGTGTCGCGTGCTCGTTTTCGCGCGATCGCTCGGTTCTCCAGATTTGGAAACCGTCGCTCATCGCCCGGAAGTGCTGGGCTCAAGCAGCCAATAGCGAAAAACTGGAAAAGACAAAGACTACACAGGTGCACGTGACCCTGCCCGAGTCACGTATGCGCAACAAGAAATAACGCAATGTTTACGCATGTGCTTATAAAAAAAGGGCTGCAAGGCACTCATAAACACTTTCCGTTCCATTACACATCAATATATCTTATTTTAAATTGCATACCGCTCACTACGCGTTTTTCTTGGTGCGAGTAGACGGCCTCATGCCAGCAACAGTGGAATTCGCTCGCCGAAGCCGTCGCGTGAATGAGGTTTGCCTGCGCTAGCGACTGATCGCGCGAAGCCGATCTACGTCGCGTCGCTTGTCGCTGTCGCGTGCATTTTCGCGCTTATGAGGTTTGGCCTTAAAGTTTGGCGCCCGTAAATGACGCCGGCTTACTCCTTGTAGCTGGTAATATATATATATATATATATATATATATATATATATATATATATATATATATATATATATATATATATATATATATATATATATATATATATATATATATATATATATATATATTCCCGCAGGGGCGCCTGCGCAAGTAGGCGTTTGGTGTGTAGCGACACCACGGACCCGAGCTAACGGGGGAGTTTCGGCTCCCTCCCACGCCTAGCCGTGCGTGGCTTTGCCGTGTCCGGGGAAAAGGGGATCCTGGGGGTTGAGCCAATGCTGGGTGATTGGACCTTTAAGGCCCCCCGGCAGAGGCAACACACCCCTTTGGCCCTGGCTTCACGTAGACGGCACCCCTGGGCTGACCCACCCAGGGGAAAATCGGCAGTCGCCTTTTCCTATCTCTCTCTCCCTACATCTTCGTCTTTATCTCTTACTATTTATCTGTTCTGTCTTCTACTCTCTTCCGTTTACTCCCGATATTCATGGCGGCAAGGGTTAACCTTGTGTAGGTATCCCACCTTGGATAATTACATTGGGTTATAGTGACAGCGTACGGCTGGCGTCGGGAGGGCTTGTTTCAACAAGTCCAACCGCGTCCCCTTGTTGGGCTCCGTGGTGGGTGGTCGCCGCTGTTACCGAACACATTCATACTTGTATGGCTTTACAAGCATCCGCCGACCTTGATCGGTCTCGCAAAAGAGGCCGCACCGAAGCAAATTATCACGTCTCGAAAGAAACCAAATTTACTTTCGCGAAGTACCACATTATCCACAGTGACAGCACACCTCTAAGAAAATTATCCCCATTTTTGGTGGCCAAGTGCCTAAAAGAAAAAATAGGACCCACATACAAAGCATCCAAAATGTCAAGCGGTGACCTCCTTTTGGAGCTAACCGAAAAGGACCAAGTGCCTAAGCTATCCCAACTAACCAGCATTGGAGAAACAGCTGTCACCGTTTCGGTCCATCGCTCTCTAAATACCAGCAGGGGAGTAATCTCTGAGGAAGACTTCTTAGGTCTTAGTGACGAAGAGCTCCTCGAAGGTTTCCAAGACCAAAACGTCATCAAAGTCCAAAGAATTGTAATCCGTCGCAATAATCAGGAGTTGCCCACCAAACACGTAATACTAACCTTTGGAACATGTGAAATGCCCACCTCTCTTAAGGCTGGGTACTTAAAAATAAATGTCAGACCCTACATTCCCAACCCCAGACGCTGTTTCAAATGTCAGAGATTCGGACACGCCTCGCACTCTTGCAGAGGCAAAGAAACATGCGCAAAATGCAGCGCAAACGACCACAAATCAGAAAACTGTTCATCCTCACCCCACTGTGTTAACTGTGACGGGGAACACCCAGCGTATTCCCGGTCATACCCATGTTGGAAAAAAGAAAAAGAAGTGATCGCTCTGACCGTCAAAAAAAAAATATCATTCAGCGAAGCGCGAACAAGGCTATCGTACCTTTTCCACAGAAGTTACGCCGATGTGACGCAGTCGGGGGCAGCGTCACAAAGACCTCAGGAGTCGACCGCTACCACACCCAGTGGTTCCATGGTGACTCAAACCGCCCCCGTAAAAGAAGCAGCGCCAGCTGCTCCATGCACATCAAAGGGCCCGCAGACTCCGGTCTCCCTGGGCCCTAAACTCAATAGAATGCCAAGGCCTGAGATCAGTTTCTCAGCGCCTCACTCTCGATCTTCCAGCGCCTCAGACAAGGCAATGGAGATCGACCACAAAACTCCGGTGTCGTCGACACCGAAGGACAAGCGCTCTCTCGAGCGTACCAAACAGGACAAGGACAAAGTCCCAGTAACCACAATAAAAAAGCGATAACCGTAATGGTTATCGTATTTCTCTCTATTTCTATTTCTTAATATTGTCACCTATCATCTTTTATACCGATCAATCCCCAGAAGTATATTTACCTAACTTTATTCTGCCATGGCTTTTATCGTACATTGGAACTGTAGAGGCTTAATTCATAACTTAGGTGACATAAAGGACATCATTAAGAAATTCTCACCAGTAGCCTTTTGCCTCCAAGAGACAAATCTTGGTGCAAAACACAGCCATTTCCTAAAAGGCTTCAAAGTTGCCCGAAAGGACCGCGAACATTGCAACCGTCTTTCAGGAGGAGTAGCCATAGTGGTGCAGGGCAGCACTTCTACGCGAGATGTCCAAATAAACACATCTTTTGAGGCCGTAGCCGTCACCATCCTATCATACAAAACCATCACCATCTGCTCACTGTATATCCCACCTCACACCCTTTTCACCACCAAAAACCTAGAAAATCTAGTGGAACAGTTGCCAAAACCATTTATCTTAGTTGGGGATTTCAATGCTCATTCAACCCTTTGGGGTAGCGACAAAACTGACGCAAGAGGGCAAGCCGTGGAAGATTTCATTTTATCGAATGACATCTGCCTTCTTAATTCCGGTGCTTTTACCTACTTTTCACCAACCTCGCGCACTTTTAGTTGCTTAGATCTCGCCATGTGTTCATCGTGTATTTTTAATGATTTTAAATGGGACGCCGTCAACACGTCTTATGGTAGTGATCATCAACCCGGCATCATAAAACTCATACCATCTTACCCAACTTTAACAAGCAGGCCACGCCGGTGGAAACTGCAGCTAGCGAACTGGCCAGTTTTCACAGAAAACGCAAAGCTCGATGAAGTTTTCTCATCGGAGCTTTCTGTTGAGGAACTAAACGAAGAGTTCGTCAAAGTTTTAATATTAGCAGCAGAAAAAGCAATACCGCAATCATCAGGCATCGTACGCAAGAAATTCAACCCTTGGTGGACAAACGAGCGTACTGATGCCAAAAAACTACAAAATAAGGCCTGGGGAATTCTACGAAGATACCCCACCTACGCCAACCTCATCAACTTCAAACAGGCAAAAGCCAGAGCCCGATTTATTCGAAGACAGGCAGAAAAGGATTCATGGCAAAAATACATATCATCAATTAACAGTTCAGTCACATCTAAACACATCTGGGACCAGGTGAGGAAGTTCAAGGGAGAGTACTCCTCCTACACAATACCACTGCTTACAAGTCCAGACACACAATCAACACTAGAAGACCAGGCCAACCTATTAGGAGCACACTTTTATAAGGTATCATGCTCAGCAATTTACACCAATACATTCCTGAAATATAAAGAAAATGCAGAAAGACAAAGATTGCCTACTAGCAGTACCTCAAATGAAAGTTATAACCTTCCGCTTACGCTGCACGAATTGAACAGGGTACTCTCTGCCGGTAAAAAAACGGCAACAGGGTCTGACCAGATACACTACGCAATGTTGGCACACCTATCCCAAGCATCCGCGCGGGCACTTCTCCAATTCTTCAACAAAATATGGGACTCTGGCATAATGCCTGAAGATTGGAAAAAAGCCATAGTCATACCATTCCTAAAACCTGGTAAACCCCCAACAACCCCAAGTAGCTACAGGCCCATTGCATTAACAAGTTGCCTTGCAAAAACTTACGAAAGCATCATAAATATTAGACTTACCTTCACTCTGGAATCGGAGCACCTAATAGACGCACACCAGTGTGGATACTAAAAGGGCTGTTCCACCACTGATCACATTGTTAGGCTGGAACAAGAAATACGACAAGCATTTCTACACAAACAGTTCTGTCTCTCGGTCTTCTTTGACCTAGAGAAAGCATATGACACAACTTGGAGATACGGAATTCTCAGAGCTCTAGCTAACTTAGGGATTCGCGGAAGAATGCTGAACTGCTTGCACGATTTTTTATCGAATAGAACTTTTCAAGTACGTTTGGGTACGGTACTGTCACGAACATTTGTCCAAGAAAATGGTGTACCACAGGGCTGCGTTTTGAGCACCACCCTGTTTATAGTAAAAATGAACTCCATCAACAGGGCTATACCCCGTACAGTCATGCACTCCATCTATGTTGATGATCTACAAATTGCATGCCGAGCCTCCAGCCTATCATCCTGCGAAAGGCAACTCCAAATTACAATAAATCGGCTTACGAAATGGGCCGACCAAAATGGTTTCCGCTTTTCAGCCCAAAAAACCACAGCTGTTCTCTTTACGCAAAAGAGAGGACTGTTCCCTGAACCCGCGCTCAAACTATACAACATCAACATGCCGGTAAAACAAGAACACAAATTTCTAGGAATCACATTCGACCGAAAACTAAACTTTCTGCCACACATAAATGCACTGAAAACTAAGGCAAACAGAGCACTCAATGTGCTCAAAGTACTCTCCCATAAACACTGGGGTTCCGATCGATTCTGCCTTATACGTATTTACCGATCCCTTGTACGCAGCATTTTAGACTACGGATGCATAGTCTACGGCTCGGCGCGAAACTCATACATCCGCCGTCTTGACCCTATACACAACCTCGGTCTCCGTCTGTCAAGTGGTGCTTACAGAACATCACCTGTGCAAAGTCTATACGTAGAATGCAATGAGCCCCCTCTATGTGATCGAAGAGCATTACTAACCTTGTCATATGTTTTAAGAATAAGGTCGTCACCTGAACACATCTGCTATGAAATTGCCGCAAAATGTGACTCGCGCTCACACTATCTCAACAAACCGAACCTAATCAAACCACTTGTCCTACGTTTCGAGGAATACTGCCGCTTTTATACCATCCCTGTTGAATCACTAGATGTCGCTATTAAACCACCAAGACTGCCGCCATGGTTTGACCTGTCACAGCTATGCGAATTTTCACTTAGCCGTTTCAACAAAAAAAGCACCCCACCAGAACACATAATCCAAGAATTTTATACACTTCAGCACGAATATAGGGATTACGAAGAATTTTACACAGATGGCTCAAAAACGGAGGACCACGTGGGTATTGGGATTGTGACGACGAAAAGCGCAATTTCTGTGAAAGTACCTCGTAGTTTTTCCATTTTTTCAGCTGAAGCTTATGCCTTGAGTGAAGCAGTTCGGAAAATCATCGCTGAAAAATACAAGAAAGCAATCATATACACCGACTCACTAAGCACACTAAAAGCACTACATATAAAATCCGAATGTGAGCCTATAGTAGGCGACATTCTAAACATGGTATACTTAAACAGCCAGGCAACCTGCATCCGTTTCTGCTGGGTCCCAAGTCATGTTGGGATACCTGGAAACGAAAAAGCAGATAAGTATGCTTCTCAGGCAGCCCATAAAACAGTAACAAAAGTAAAAATTCCCCTTAAAGATATCCAGAGAACAATTCGCCTGGCCCTACTAGCAAAATGGCAAAAGCAATGGGACACCTGCACGAACAATAAGCTCCACCTGGTGAAACCCACACTCGGGGAATGGAAGACCTGCCGTCACCAGCAACGGTTTATTGAAGTTGTATTATGCCGACTTCGCATTGGACACACACACTTGACACACAACTTCTTACTCGCAAAGGAAGAACAACCAACGTGTGAAAAATGCCAAGAAGCGTTAACACTTATGCACATCCTAATCACATGTCCTACCATTGAAACACAGAGACAAAAACATTTCAGCAAGCTATACAAACAACACGTACCTTTACACCCTGCTCTGTTCCTAGGAGATGACCCTCTAGTACCTCTGCCTGACTTGCTAAACTTTCTGAAAGAAAGTAACCTGTTAAATAAGCTTTAAAATCTCATCTTTTTAGCGTCCATTCCTGAAAGTCTTGTGTCTGGCGCAGCATAGCCTTAGCTGCTTTTGCGCCATAAAAAACCAAATTAACCTAACCATATATATATATATATATATATATATATATATATATATATATATATATATATATATATATATATATATATATATATATATATATATATATATATATATATATATATATATATATATATATACGTAGAGTTTTCTAAATATACACTAGAGGGAACTCTGGCGCTAGTGTCTATGTCGGCTGCATGGGAATGATGAGTAGTACACGGATTTGTCTTATCTTCGTACATCTGGCTTCGTGTGGGTTCGTGTGGCTTGGAGCTGTTTTTTTGCGAAACAAAAATCAGCAAATGTTCACGGTTGTGCTTCACCAGCTTAATACTTTAGGCTTACCATTTCAAATCGGGTTAGAAGTTCAAAGGGGCTCGTTCTTTCCTTCAAAACAAAATCGAAACAAAGCAATAAACAAAGCCACAAATGCAATTCGCCGCCCGCAAGTACGAAGACTAGGCTCTGTGTACTATACCCATCATTCCCATGGTCGCTGAACGGTCGCATCGCCAGCGTCCCCTCTAGTTAGTTTTGGGAAACTCTATGTATATATCGACTCAACGCTGCTTTCTTTCTTTTTTTTTTTTTTTGTCTCCAGCCTTCCGTTCAGTTGACGGCGCTAGTAAGATTGGTGATCCTCCGCTCTAAAAATGGCCTTTTGAAAAGGGAATAAATCTCATTGGCCCAGAACTACCGGCGGGGTACCCATTCAGCTACCGGGCAAAGAGAAGACCCCCCAGGTCAGCGTGCTTCGTCCTGCAACTGTCAATGAAACGCGTTGGAATTGCTGTGCTTTGTCTACCTTCACTCTGAGCGTTTGTTAGCACACACGTACGATGAACAAAGGTCGTGTTTTCGCGGCGTTCTTCTCGCTGACGTGCTTGTTCAAAACAACTCGAAGCGGGAAGACCCTTTCACCCCTCACCGCTCCTATTTGCAGTGCACTAGTGGCGTCGTTCACTGTCGGAAACGCAGAGCCATGTTCTTTTCCCTTCAGAACCGCCAGAACCTTGTAACCATTACCTACATAATAAAGCCTGTTCCTATTCCTATTGCACACAATTATCTTCATTCACATATCGGGTGATTTCCCGCTGTTTTCCCTGGGAATTCGAGAAATGACGGCTGAATGTACGCTCTTCGAAAGTTACATATATATATATATATATATATATATATATATATATATATATATATATATATATATATATATATATATATATATATATATATATATATATATATATATATATATATATATATATATATATATATATATATATATATATAGGTCATCGGAGCACAGTGACTTTATAAGGATTACGCCTACTTTGCCGGTGATTGTGGTTGGGTGCGTGTGCTTGTATATAGCCCAACGAGCAGTTTTCAAGAGAAAGAAGGAATATAGGAAAGGTATGGAGCCTGACTAGACTAAGTCCAGTTTGCTACCCTACTCGTGTGGAGAGGGGTATAAGGGAATAAAAGAGAGGGAGACACACATTTCACAATACGTGCAGTGTTTCGTAGGTGGTCATTCAATGCTGGTGCCTTCAAGTACTGCAGGAGGGCTAGTGTGGATTTCTGGACCGACGAGTGCTGTGACTATATAGGCTCTGAAGACCTTTGCTTAAGTAAAGGGCCTATCGATTATCCTGTCTCCTCAAGGTACCCTGGAGAGTCCGGAGATCTTGCTCAAAATGGGGTCAGTGGGACAAGAGATGATCAGACAACTCCCCCCGCCCCCCCCCCCCCCCAAAAAAAAAAAAAATAAACGCGCTGTGTGCTGTGACAAGCAACAGCTTCGGCACGGCATTTCTTAAAGATGTGCGATACTATTGTTTATCTGGAAGCACGAATGTTCTTTCTCAATGCTCCGCCGTGGTGGTCTAGTGGCTAAGGTACTCGGCTGCTGACCTGCAGGCCGCGGGTTCGAATCCCGGCTGCGGCAGCTGCATTATCGATGGAAGTGAAAACGCTGTACGCCCGTGTGCTCAGATTTGGGTGAGCGTTAAAGAACCCCAGGTGGTTGAAATTTCTGGAGCCCTCCCTGCGTCTCTCATGATCGTGTGGTGGTTTTGGGACGTTAAACCCGACATATCAATCTATCAATGCTCTTTCTCAATTTTGTCTGTCGTTTTCTAGGAGAGGAAGTGGCTGAATAGGGGGAGGCAGAAAGGTTAATCATTCAGTTTAGAATGACACGTGTACAACCTTACTGTGGGAAACGAGATATGTTTGAAAGTAGGAAGCGTAAAGAAATAGAGAAGGAAAGGGGAAGGGTGCAAGAGTACAGTGCGTCACTGTCCGTCATTCTTATGTGGTATGCAATATCACTATCAGGTTACATATGCTTGTGTGGCGTTAAAATTTGCAACCATGCCTTCTTCGCAATGTTCAAGATGGCGAGTGGGATATTTTTGGGGCAAGTGCTAGGTCACATTCTTTTCTCTCATTCTTACATTCACATTCTTATGAACACATTCTTATGAACGCTAGGTCACATTCTTATGAACACTCTTATTAGTGTTCATAAGTCACGCTTACAATAATAATAATAATAATAATAATAATAATAATAATAATAATAATAATAATAATAATAATAATAATAAAAGAAGAAAGTTTTGAATCTATGAGAACAACTCGTGAAGCCGAATGTGTGCGGGACCATTGACAACACTGGCAGCCCTGTTTAGTACTGTAAAGGTTAATTAACGTTAATTAACCTATGAGCTTTAAGAGCCGTAAGCGTGAGCTTCGCCTACATGTTTGCGGCGCTCTTGTGAGTCCTTCGTATCTCCTTGCTTATGCATCGCTGAGCCCTCTTAATATATATAAAAAAAGTGTATGTTGGAATATTCCATTCAAAACAACGTTTCAATGTGGGGTTTGACTGCGGCTCCATAAAACGATTGCCATATGTGGAAGGGTTTCTCGAACATTAAGACACGACCAATGCTTTGTCTAGCTCTCCTTATTATTCATTGACTTCTGAGGGACTTACAAAAACTTGTGTGGCCACTTCTAATTGCGTTCCTTAATCAACAATTCATCCTTCAATTTAGACACGAAGGTATAGTAGAACAGGGTCAGCCATTAATTATGCGCCAATGTTTCTTACATTTCTGTCTTTATGTAATTACCGTCTTTACTGTTTCACTTCGCTTCTTTTTCTTGAACTTCTGCTTGTCTCTACCCTCTACCAGTCATTTTTCTTATCCCTGTACTTCGTAGTTTTTTCAGGTCATTTTAATATTTTCTGTGTACCGAAGTTAGTCGCCCTCTTCATTTTTTTGCTGTCGTGTAATTGATACGAAATGTGGGAACGTATTTCCCAGTGGAGGTGCCTAATCTATTGATTGCTAGTGTGAAAATAGCAAATAGTAGCGTAATTAATGATGTAATTTTAAGATCTTGTTGCCTTCAACTCCATTTCGATTTGGGAACATATATTTAAATATATCGATAAAACTACAATTCATCAAAGGAGATTTAAAGAAAAGGCTTTACGAGGAACGCTTCGTAAAGGTCAGTCCTGGCAAAATGCTTTGGGAAAAGTAAATTTAGAGAACATCTTCTTGAAAATGGTAAAACGCAATTCCTTCGTAAGTGTTTATTTAGTTTAATTTTTTATTTTGTTTCCGTGGCCTTAATAGTCTGGTGCTATTGTTTATGACAACAGCGCACTAGAACGTGTCAGGGTCAGTGAAGCTGACAACGGAGGCGAAAAGGCGAATCTCGCTTTGGCTTGTTTCAAGAATGGGCGTTTTAAAGGATACGTTGTTGTTGCATTCATATAAACCAACGTTGATTTGACCATATGTGCGACGTGACAGGAAGGCGCGAGCTGGAAAAAAAAAGGAGCAACGTTCTTCCCTGGTTTTCAAATGAAATATATTCTTTACAACATAAAATGTCGGAATATGCAAGTTCTTGTTTCACGAGGGAAACGCTATATATAGCTAACAAAAAGCAATCGTAAAGTACCAGTTGTGTTTACGACAGATTACAAAGATTGAACTAGCGAGTTGGTGTGAACGTTTCGTTGTACTGACATGGTTTTGAGGCACACAGAAAGCACTTTCCATGGTGTACAATATCCATTTTCTCCCCACGCCGGAGCTGGACAACTTGTATAAAATACCTTTTTTTACATTTATTTTAGAGTTTTCGTCGCTCAGCATCTACAAGCCCGCCCCACCACGATTGACATTATCACGACAAGCAAACACTTTTTATGCGTCTTGCATGCAGCCTAAACCGCAGAAGTCGCTGTCGCAGCCTTTGAACAACCGTTCACTGACCGTTATTTACGTAAACTGCGCGCGACCGAAAGCATACTGACAGCGCTTGCTAGTACGTCGCGAGTGTCAGTCTTTCCGCGACGTCAGACCTCTCTTGACACGTCATTGCGAAGCCACACCTTCGACACTGAAACCTATATTGCCCTTTTAAGGTAGGAATGTTTAAAAAATATATTCAATACATTTCAATTTTCAAAGCACTATATACGTCACTTTTTTCTATAGTTCTCAACAGTCGTGCCTTCGCTCTACATTCCCTACCCACGCCTTTGTCCATTCCTTCTCGTTGATTTCGACCAAGATGTCCTTAATGCCCGCGCTCGTTCCGTGACCAACGTTTCTCCCTGTTTCCTGCTCAGAGGAGGAGGAAGAGAGTTAGGTGAACTGGCGAGGTTCAGAAGCCTGCGGGCATAACGGAGCCACACCAAGAGGGTCGGGAGGCGGCCCTGCTCGGCTGTCAGGACCTGATGGCCTAAAATGTCATGGTGCAACGGACGTGGGCGGCTTTGCTTGCCGATGGAGCTCCGGAATAGGGGTTACACATAGCGCTGCGAACGGAGGAGGCCAATAAGGCCCCAATCCGATCACCTCTCTGTGACAATTTAACGGTTATTAAATGTTTGACCACCACCACAGCAAGCACAAGACTGGATTAATTGGCGTAACAAGGGAGAGGCATTTGCACCGAAGAAAAAGGAGGGGGAGTTCTGTATAGCTGTAGCGTATTCGGCCTAGAACAAATTGGTCTAGAAGAGACATTTTGAAGGGAAAGAAGCCTAACAAACTCTGGGTAAAGAAGGCTAGAGAACTGTCTTCGCACTGTCCAACATCGCCTCGTACATTGTGTCGTATTAAAAAAAGCTTGTCGTTTCCACCATCGATGGCGCGTCATGATGCTTCACGGTTGCAGCGTGAAACATGAACTATATAGAAAAACGAGTGGAGGGGAGACCGACTGTTTCTGTCTTGGTCATTTTTGTCTATTTATCTGCTATGGGAACTTCAATTGGAATATTTCTGTTTCTTTTGGCATTGCTGCTTCTAGATATTTTAGCAGCGTTATTTTGTTTCGGCTGTTAGGATCGGTAGAAAAACTTTACTTCCTCAAAAAGCCGCTGCGGACAATTCCGTGTGAGATAGCCACCAACCCAAGATTGACGGCGATCTTTGTGGTCCGCCACACGACTCCCTGTCTGGACGACTGGGTATGAGCTGCTCAACACGGGCCTCCCACTACTCGAGAGAGGGATCACGCATCACATTGGCATGCTGCGTCACGATGCCACCTCCGCAAAGTATATGGCCATATGCTGCCACTGCATGGTACCATTTGCTTCGCTGTTCAATCTCCTCCGTGTATATTTTGATCAATGCGTATGCATGGTTTGGGGAAAGATCGCGTCTGCATTTTTCTCCAGATTCATGGGCGGTGCCTCGGTCAAAAGTATGTGCGGGGACGGATAAAGCCTCCGCTCTGATTTACAATGATTGGTGATGTGAAAGGATGCCACCTCATCTTTCGCTGACCTCCCAGTAACGGGTGGCTCTTGTGTACAGCTGACGAAACCTGCGATGTCGTCGTGTGGGCTGCAACTTTCCTTCGACTAGTTCTTTCGCACAAGTTTTTGTATCTGTATACTACTGTATGCAAAATTATAATACCCCTCATTGAAGCGAAAATGATTAGCCGATTCAGTATTTGTTAATAGACTAACATGTTAATAACTTACGAGGAATTCAAAGACATTTCCTGAAAACACTCGTTTTGAACTTCAGAATGCAAGCACATGATATCGCTTCATTTCACGCACGTATTACAGAAAGTAATCAGTGACTCTTTTGTCCGTTGACAGCGAGAAAGTCGCATTTGATTTATTCTTGCTTCCATGAGCATTTTGTGACTAATGTCCTCAGTTTACAGGACACATCTGTAAAAGGTGATGACTGTCCACAAAAGACGCTTTGTTTGTTCGATCTGTGCGTAAGCGCTCTCTTTCAGTTGTAACGCGTCCTTATCGCTTTTAATCTTCTGGTGTATTAATACAGCATATTAGACACAATGGAAAGTTATTCGCCAGTGTTTTATACTAATTCCGAAAAGTAGAGATATGAATTTTGAGTGAACTAATGCGTATAGACGTGTACTTCGACGACACACCCCAGAAATTGGTAGGGATCTTTAAAATTTGTAATAATTTACCTATCTCTCTCAGTAAATCTTGTTCAGACATCCACGACGCGCTGTATATAATTAATGCCTCAAGAAAGAAATATCTAGCAGGCTCGACTATAAGCACTTAGAAGGCTTCATCCTCTACACTCCCCTTGCCATCTCCTCCCAACTTAGTTTCTACCGTTTTCTACGCTCCAGCTTCATTCTGGGCTGTGTCCCTAAAAGAATTAATCACTGCACAGCCGCGCTGAATACTTTGTGCGTCGGCGGGCTTGCGCTGTCTCTGGCTACACGCTGTTTTGACTCGCGCCCTCTTTCTCATAAAGCAATTACGCTACACAAAAGCCAATTTTCTTTTCGCTCTTTTGCTTGCAGGCTTTCATTTTACGTGTTTAAGTTAACGTGAATGCCATCGGACTCGTCACTGTCTTTGTTAAATGTGCGTGACGCAGTAATACTAAGACACATGACTTGAATAACGTCACGATCCTTTCACGTACGTCGTCGAACTCTTTCCTCCACGCACGTCGTGCGTACACATACCCGTATACCATGGGCTGCGCGGTATGCGGATATGCGCCACATGTGATTGACGGTTTATATCTACCCAGGAGCGGCTAGAACAGACATTGCTGATTGAAATGCGAGAGCGTTAGCAAATACTGGCATCGGGAGCGCTGACCTGACGACTGCAAATAATAAATGTCAGCGTTCCTGCGGAAATCGAACCCAAGCATTCTGCGTGACAATCAAGTATTCTACCAGAGAACCATACCAGGCCTCAGAACTGCTTTTGAAAAAAAAAAATCACAGCATATTGACGGAGTGAATCATGATGTGTAGGGCGATGCGTGCGTCCGTCTGTCCATCCGTCCGTGCGTCCGGACGGACAGGCGGACGGGCAGAATCACGGACGCATGGACCGAGGGACGGACAGACAGACGGACGCGTGGACGGATGGAAGCATGGACGGTAGCTTGGGCGGACGGATGTATGGACGGAAGCATGGGCTGGCAGACAGACAAACGGATGGATGGACAGCTGAACGTTTCGCCCCACTCCTTATCATTCACTCTGTGGACATGCTGGGCAAATCACTAACGCCATCTAGTTATAATATTCCCAAGAACATATACACACCACGTCATCTATTGAGCAACTCATCAACTAGATGTGGCTACATACTACTACTTCTACTATTTCTACTACAGAGGAGGGAACGACCGACGGCGTAAAGAGCTGAGCCCCTAAGAAACCGTAATTTTCGTGAAACGTCAATTGTGGCTACAGTGGTGGCAATCTTAATTTTATAAACATTAAATATGTACTTCTATGATACAGCAGTCACGTCGGCTTAACGTTAACGTTAACTGTAGGTAAGCACCGTCCACTGAGGTTGATTTATGTAGTACTATCAACGGCGGCCGTTATCGCTAGCACAAGGGTTGCACATACGCTTACCGCTTCTAGTGTTTCTATAACCATGTTTCTGTATACGCATCGTTATGCAATTGTAAACAACTGGTTATGCAAAACATATGTGAATGTTTAACATATGTCTCTGCGTGTAACAATTGTATATATTAGCGTCATTTCGTAACGTCTCGCTCAATAACAAAGTAACGCCACAGCCAAAATGGGTTCACGACCATCAGTCAATATGCACGTGCGCCTATTGTTGGGGGCGATGCACGCAGCGTTGAAGAAGCCAGCCAGTAGAGCAACATGCCTATATTACCTGCTAACGTAATCAGATAGCTACCTGGCTTCCGGTGCCCCGCCGCGGTGGTCTGCGGTGGCTACTGACCTGCAGGTCGCGGGATCGAATCTAGGCTGCGGCGGCTGCATTTCCGATGGAGGCGGAAATGCTGTGGACCTGTGTGCTCAGATTTGGGTGCACGTTAAAGAACCCCAGGTGGTTGAAATTTTCGGAGCCCTCCTCTATGGCGTCTCTCATGATCACATATGATGGTTTTGCGGCATTAAACCCCACATATCAATCAACTTGGTCAGATTACAGAGTAGGTGCAAAAGCAGTCGCGCCAACTTATGAACGCTTCGGTGGGCAAGAAAGGTGGCTAGGAAGTACAGTGCCCGAGTCGGTACGTGGCGTTATTGCACTTCATCTCTGATATACTGCACCTATCCGGCAACATCAATGCCTCGTACAGCTTGAGAGAAGACGAGAGGGGGGGAGAGGGGGTGACATTTTCTGCATCTAAATAGAAGCCCAACCCAAAAGATTTGGGGGAAGTGCCGCCAGGCGCAGACTTCCTAAACGTGGCCAATTAAGAGGAATATAGAGAGTACTGTCGTGCAGCGCCTTATTTCGCCTCGTCCAACCTAAATGGCGCTCCAAGGTTTCCCACCGATGGGAGAATCACGCCATGGGCCGTGCGCCTTGTACCGTGTGCGTAGCGCAAATATGCGCGAAAGCATTACAATGGGCTTTCAAGGATTTCGCAGCTGGAAATGTCTCGTCTCGCCTAATCGATACGGTGCAAGCTCCGATGTGCGGACGAGAGCCAGAAGTAATAAGCACGTAACATCGCGAGCGAGCGACAATTTTCTCCGCGCACAGCACTCGCCGTGCGTGCCCGCGTATACCGCGAAAACGAGATTCCTATTTTGGCATGTATGGTGCGCACGCATCAGTTTGTACACCTACATTTTTTCTTTTACGAATCTCAATCCCGGCTGTGGCGGCTGCATTTCCGATGGAGGCGGAAATGTTGTAGGCCCGTGTGCTCAGATTTGGGTGCACGTTAAAGAACCCTAGGTGGTCAAAATTTCCGGAGCCCTCCACTACGGCGTCTCTCATAATCATATGGTGGTTTTGGGACGTTAAACCCCACAAATCAATCAATTTTTACGAATCTGTCGCGCACTTTCTTTTGCCGTCAGAAATATGTAGATTGCCTTTACTGATGCTAAATCGGTTGGCGTTCTTCGATGTTGAGCTCGATTCCGCTCCTTACTCCACAAGCTCCGTGACAAGTCGCATTCTGCTTATCATGCCCTCTGTCTGGGAAGGGTATGAAGAGATACGGAGCAATATGCGACATCTTTGTACAATAACACCGTTGAGAACGTTTATTATTTTAGATGCGAAATGCCTTAGGAGCAAGGAATGCGTCGTGTAGTCACGGCCTATCATAAAGTTGACCTCACGTGATGACGTCGCTCTTTCGTGGAATCACGACGACGCAATGTGGGAAAGTTTTGCGATGCAATCATGGCATGATCGTGACGTGCTCAAGCACTTTAGGTGCCTCGGCTTGTCGGCTTCTAGGTCGTCAGGTTGCCATGTAGTCACGGTTCGTCACAAAAACGATAAAAAAGGCATGCACCTCGAAAATTGAATATATCCCACTACTCGCCACCAGTCCACTAAAAAGGCCAATAATTAGGCCAACAAATAGTCGATGACGTTGGTGGAGCTGAGTCATTCTTCCATACGTGCTTCCTTCCTTCCCAGTTTTTGTTAGCGTTTCATTATAGACTACAGAAAAAAAAAATAATGATGATTTCAGCAACTGTCCCAGTGCGTGTAAAGTATTACGTAGTGATGAAAAGGCTTTGCAGAGGGCACGTATCAATTATTTTTTTAATAAGTCTCATAAAAGTTGGTATATTGTCTATTCGGCTGTGGCGCTGATAGAAAACACGGACACGCAAAGTAAAAAAAAAAACTTATTTGACAGCGCACCTTTCTGTGGGTTGATGAATGGCAGTTCATTTTTTAGATGCGCAGCATCTCTTGCCCGCGGGTGTGTCACGCGTCCGGCGTTCGCACTCACAGTACGCATGCGCGACTCACCTCCTTTCCTCTCTCCAACAGCAGCTCGTTACTTTCTCCACTTCTCTCCTACCATCTGCTTGCGCTCACTCCCCCATGGCGCGTGTGCGTTCCATCCCCTCTCTCCTCTCTTGCCTCGCAGCGTCTACTGGCGAGTTGCTTGAGTAAAAAAACCGACTGCTTGCGCTGCACAACCGCTCACTGGCCACCCCGTATATATAGACACTGGATCTTGACCTTCAAGGTAGTGCCGGTGAGCGATTTCTCCTGTGCATTGTTGAACAACGAAAATTCGGAGCGTGCGCTTTAACTAAAAAATCATACCATCTCCCCGAAGGGAACCATGGCGTCATGTGGAGCGTCACGGAAGTTTCGAACATCACGTTGACGCGACGCGTGGTAACTAACCAAGTTAATAAAGAATATCATATAAAGAATATCATACCACATAAATAATATCATACTCATTGATGAGCCCGTTTAGCTGCACTTATCAAACAATAACCAGAGCTAGCCAATAAAAAGTAGGTCAAGTCTCGTATAACGCGATTATATATGATATGAACTCGGACACCAATTATACGATTCTTTTCAAAATTAATTAATGTTCCAGCATTTATTCAGTTTCGCTTAAAACGTTATAATACGGTAGTCTCCCTATGATACGTCAGTAGTGGCTCCTGTACCCCTTCTCTTCCTTCCATAATTTTAACCTTTCAAAACATATTTTTATTTGTCCGTGAGATGAACCTTAAAACTTCTTGTGAAAACCAAATTCACGTATGGCTGAAAACTGTCAATTTAGAAGAAGGAGAAGGACGTGATGAAAATTTCGTGGCTGGAATTCTGAAAATCGTATACCGTGGCCTGGCAGTTTTCATTCTCATCCTCATGATCAATTGGCCCAAGCCTTTGCGGGACTCTCGTAACGGGCTTTTTTTTTCTCTTTTTCTGGCTGGTGTTCGATAAATATATATCAAGTTCCTCGGTTTAATTTCCGGTCCAGGCGAATCTTTTTTCTTCTGCGCAGCCGACGTGGTTCAGTGATCCTTTAGTCGTACGACGGAACGCTGGGTGTTCGCGTGCGCTCGATGTGCGCGCGTATTCAGAGCACTTGACCGAGACTTCGTTTTTGTTGTGGTCTTTGGTTGTATACTGATCATAAACATAGTTGACCTTTCCGCAGGAAAAAATTCATTTTGTGTGAACGCTTATGCTATATTGTATAATAAGATAGCTGGTACCGGATTTTCAACAGCGACAACGACGAAGATTCTGTTACCTCTTCATGTCGTCATTGACAGCTGCGGAACTTGCTGCTCTATGCAGCGCAGTTAAAGTCATTAAACACCAAGAAGCCAAGAAATGGAGCGTGTTCACGGACTCCAAAGCAGCACTACAGTGTTTGGTGTTTGCCTTACTCCAGGGGCCTCATGAACAACTAGTGTTAGAAATTAGAGAGTTACTTCACCACCTCTCCGACGAAGGACACGAAATCACGTTTCTGTAGCTTTTAAGTCACTGTGGCATATTGGGCAACGAACATGCTGATGCAGCTGCTCGATCAGCACAGCAAGTAGGTGAAGAAGAATCCAATCCATTTTCATGAACTGATGCTGCAATGAAAATTCAAAACATTCGCTAATGAAGACGTAAACTCTCAGTGGAACGCTGAGTGCTTACGGCCCACGCGACTGCAGGCTGGACACATCTCGTCTACTTCGGTCTCCGTGAGGACCATCTCGACTTAAGACAGCGGTGTTTTGCCGACAGTGGCTTGGTGTCGCTTTCACCAAAGCTTTCGCCTTCCGAATCGGCATGGAAGACAGTGCTGCTTGCGGTCATTGCGGCAGCGATGAAACTATAGAGCACGTTCTTTGTCACTGCCCTCGTTACAGCGTGCAAAGACGGCAACTAGCTGTTGCGTTAGCTCGTCTTGACGAGAGATCCTTGTCAGAACAGTCAGGGCTTGAAAGGCGAAATAATCTGTCTTCGCACAGATAATCAGTGAAGGCCTTATTGAACGTTTTTTGCGTGGTAGTGGCCTATTGAATGGGCTATAGCACCCCAGCTCATTTTCATTTTTTAATTGTTTTGTTTTCTTTCTCGCGCGTCTTTTTCGCTCTTCGCTTTCTTTGCCATCTTTATTCCCCATTTTCTCTTCCCTTAGTGCAAGGTAGCAAACCGGATGCACTAATTTCTGGTTAACCTCCCTGCCATTCCCTCATTTTATTCTCCCTCTCTCTCTCTGGTACCGAATTCCCAAACCTTTAATTTAGTGTTTATTATCCTCTTCTTTTTTTGCAATTGTTGGGTCTGCTTTTCCAATGTTATATCCGTTGGCGTCAGGGTTGGCTGCAATGTTCTGTTACGGACATTTTATTGCGATAGCAATTGTACACCGGTAGCATTTCTGTCGTCGCCGTGGCCGTGAAATGCCGATAATTATAGCTATTTTTGTAGAAGCATACAATTCTTTTATCATTTTTCATGGCTGCCGAAAGCTTCAACGCTTCCCGCGACCAGTTCTTCAATGACAGATAATTCTAGAAATTCCGTCCGCAAACAGAACATGAAATGAAATTGAGAGCTAGGGATGATTTCCCTTGTTTGCTGGGGACTGGTGAAGGTGGGTGAACATAATTATAAGCGTTATAAGGAGCAAACGTGCGTGCACATCGTTTTTCTGGCGTAAGTTGTCGCATCCCTTCACTTCGTTGGCGTATGAACTGCGTGAATTCAACCACAATCCATGCTAATGCCATGGACGCTAGCTGATGGCGTCACTGGCAGCATAGTGCTCAACTTCACAAGAGTTGCATGTGAACTCTATGCGAACAGTGGCCTTCTGCATTGGTAGAAATATCTTCCGCTAAGACCGTTTGTAGCGCAGATTGATTGCCAGTCGCGAAGTTGGTCGTATTATTACCAAAAACGACGAACATTCGAGCACGAGGCTGTCGAACAGTTTCGGCCTCATATTGTTTGCTAGCGTGTTAAAAGACGGAAAGTTTCATCTTACAAGCCCTGTTTAAATCCCAACGTTCCTCATTCGTAACAGCCGTTTACGAAGGAGCGACGAACTTCAGATGCTATATCTCCAACGTGGTCAGTGGCGGTGGTTTCGAAAATGTCTAGCATGAGTGCTTTGTGAATACATGCCCTGCTTCTCGTTACGGAAACTCAGCCGAACTTACAATGCTTTTTTCACGTGTAAGGATTTTTTTAAATTTCTTATTGTACATGCTGATAACAAACACTCCTCGGACCTGTAGCCAAAGGCTAGTGTAGGTGTAATAAAAAAGGATAGGAAATCCTAGCACCACAATATATAGAATCAAGAAGCGACCCATGTAGGACTGTATATATGTATACATGCTATTGTTTTTTTTCATATTTTTATTTGTACCAATTAGGTGGAAAGGGGTAGCCGTTGCCAAGAAACGGTGGCAAAAACTCCTTCGTTTATTTTCTATTTCAATAAAAAAGGAAAAAAAACGAACAGTTGTACCGTTTGCAATGAACAAATTATTTTAACGTTAATTTATCAAATTCATTGTAAGTATATAAAGCAACCATAAATTAGCATACATAGGCATCCAAAGGAACAAGGTATGGGCTACGTACACATACGTTGAAAATGTAAAGTGCCATGTCCAATAAAATATGAAGTACAAATATGTATAAAACCTTAATCAGCTGGCAAGATATGTCTATTAAACTGCGAAGTGCATACGTAATGGGCAAATGAGCAAAATGAAAGCCTTTTCAGTTGGCCGATGTGTCCAATAACATTATGTACATCATCACGACTGAGTGGAGTTTAGTCTTGTAAAAGAGTCCATCGTATTTCATCCACACGGGCACCACTAGAAAAGTAACAAAATTATTTTGAAATGCAGTTGCTTGTAAAAGTAAACTGAGTTAATCTTTCCGCTTTTGACGTCACTATCGTCGTTTCCGGGCAGCATCACCACGTGTCATGATGGGTGCTGTTTCAATCGGAGAGCTCCAGTCGCTATACAGAAGAAAAAAATGAAGCGAGCCGTTGCTACCTTTTGTTCAAATCCGCGTACACCCAAACAACTATAGTTTCCGACAAGGTTGGGTGTTACAGCTGCTTCAAGTTATGCGGCCGATGACACACCTCGTCGATTGCCGCAGCGTCATTGCATACAATGCACGTGGGTTACATACAGATTGCGCATATTTTGTTTCACTCAGCGGTATCGAGTCAGTACCACTGCAGCTCGTTGTGCGGCCGCTTTTGCCTTTCAATCACTCTTCCTAGCGCGGTAATTCTGCTCGCGTCGACGAAAAGGTCCGCGATTCCGCAGTCCTCCGAGATCGTCGCAGCTTTTCAGCGTGCATGCGTATCAAGCCCAAAATATGTATGCGCGTGCCTGCCGATTGAAACCTGCGCCATTGTTTTGCAATATCTATCCCTCCCCTTCCTCGCTTCCCACACTCACCAATCATTGCGGGTGAAAGCGAGGCAAAGCGAGGCAAAGCGAAAGCGTATATGTGCGCGGTTCGTTACACCGAATTTACGAGGGGCGGGCAGAGCGGGCGCATTCCGAACGTTCTCGCACCTCCCTAGAGCGTATTACCCGCGCTATCTATGAAGCCATGACCCCTCGTCTCCGCTCGGTAAAACGGGGCGTATCTTTGCCGCTTGCATGCTCACTCGTTGTTGCATAATCGGTCCCCGGTCGCACACTCCGCATGCAGGAACGAAACTTCGCGCTGAATTGTTTAAGCTTTCTTTTTCTTCGTTGTTATTGAGCCCAACATTTGCGCGAGAGGAGCGTTATATAGCTCGTTCGCTTTGTCGCGTTTCTTGCAGCGCTCGGCACGTATTCGCGCACGCGTGTTACAAAGCAGCTTGCTCGAGCACGCTTGCTGCGTTACCAAAGCGCGTTCTCTTTTACAATCGGCCTCCTTTCAGTGTTCCTTTTCTTTCAATCTTTATCGTGTATACATCGCAACACCAGGGCAAACAACTCTAGAAAAGATTTCAAAGACAAATGCGTATACAAGGGCCGAAGACGGTGAGAATCTCAAGTAACTGAATTTCGCAACGGCACTCAACCGCAGCCGGCTCTGGATGCGAGCACCCTTTACTTCGCAGGAGCTAGCTGTCTCTTTCTTTCTCTCTCGCCCTCTTCTGCTTATGACTAGATACTTCGTGAATGAAAAGACATTAGGCAACTTTACGACGGATATAACTCTCTTCACAACCAAGCGGGTGAAAAGACAAGGGGATGAGTTGCGGTAAGTAATTCGCTCTGCAAGTGCACGTCTAATATGCGTATGAGGGAATAAATGGAGCCGACTGCTTTGGTTGCGTGTGTAATAAGCACGCATAACACAAGCAGCCACCGCACACCCATGACTTTATCGCTCATATATAACTAACGTTACTTGACTTGCCGACACTGAAGGGCACTCTGGTTTGGACGGCCGTTACGTTACGTGAAACGCCGCGCCTTCGGTTGGTCGCGACATGACTGCAACTCGGCAACAAATGTTAATTTTTTTTTCCACTTTTCGCCTTTGTAGTTTGCTCATTTTAAGCTTTGTAAGCCAGCACTGTGGCGTTCGCAAGGACGGCGTTATAACATCAAACTTTATGAAGCTGTTGTGGAATGTAAAAGCAAAATCATCTTATGCGTATGTGTGTGCATGTGTACCCTGTTCGACGCGACCGCCTAGGGACATGTAAAAAAGAAAGAAAGAGAGAAAAAAGAGAAAGAAGAAAGAAAGAGAGAAAGGAAGAAAGAAAGAGAAAGAAAGAAAGTAAGTAAGAACGAAAGAAAGAAAGAAAAAGAAAGAAAGAATCATATTCCGTGGCGGAGAACGGTGCAAATCGGCATATTACGCATTGGAAAGAAGGTGACGGATACTCGAGTAGTTTGTTCTAATCAATTCGCTCCCGATGATTTAGTTCTCCTTGGTGAGTATACCATGGGAAGTTGGGAATGGCGTACATGCGTGTGATGTATTTATTGGTGTTCGCTTCGAAATAAAATTTTCAGTTGCTAGTAAGCGCTTGTCTGTGTCCTCTCTGAGTGTGTGTATTTTTGCGCTTGTCTCATCATGAACCTTTACCAACACGCCCAACTGGCAGTCATCCTGAGTATACCATTATTTAGCGTGTGTCCATTCTTATCATAATTAAGGCTTTTCTAAGCGAGAAGTATAGCTTTGTTTGTATAAGCTAGCGCTTTAGGAAATTTGTTGCGTTTCCCGTGTGACCGTATTTTTCACATATGCTTGTTTTCTGTGCAAGTCGTAGTCCCACCCATTCTGAAATTGAGCTTCTGTAATTTTCCTCCCCGAATATTTTTGCAAATGTGTGTATATACACGCATAGAAATGCGCGCGCGAGTGTCGCGCGTATTTTAAATCGTTTGTACGCTGTGAATACCGTAGCATTTCTTTAAATTTACATTTAGACACGCTGCCGAGTGTATTTTTGTAGTTTGTGGACCGTGTTATATTATCATCATCATCATCATCATCATCATCATCCTGACTACGTCCACTGCAGGACAAAGGCCTCTCCCATGTTCCGCCAGTCAACTCGGTCCTGTGCTTGCTGCTGCCAATTTATATAGAGTGCTTCAACTTGTGCAGCTGTACTCTTACAGAAACGCTTTTGCGTTATCTTGCTTTCTCTCTGTGTGAGCAATACCTTATGTTTACGAGGTGAACGAACTATTTGGAGAACTAACGCCATATCTGGCTTGTTGGGAAATTGTAGACTATATCTAGCAGATGAAATTCCGAGCTGTTCTTATGTAACTTAGTTTTCTGTGAACAAGAAGCTTAAATTCTAATGAAAGAATAAGCGGCAGGCAGGTGACAAGCCGACTTTTTAAAAGCAGTGGGCCGCGACAGCCATGTCAGTATAACTTCCCAAGTTACCGGCAATAAACATGGGCTCGATTACGTTATCCTGAGTTCGCAACATACTTTAGAGTCACCTCCAGCTCGCAGCACTTAACAATCTTATATATATTATTCCCCGTATTTTGTGCTCAATGACAGCATTCTCCAACTATGGCTATTTCTAATCTACATCGCCGACATACGGTATTAAGTGTCGTCCTTAATGATAGATTTTTGTTTAGACAATTAGGTTTTGTAACGAAGGATTAAAAATAGTGTATGACCACTTCAGTCAACGACCGTGCTTTAAGGTTACTACTGACTGTCAAAACACATGTAGAGACACTTGCCAGTCAGAAACGCAAAGCGAACGACATTTATTTTTACATTATTATTGACGAACTTCTTGTTAAAAGAATAAGGCTTCAAATACTAACAAGCGTTAATGGTACAGCTTATCAGAGCTGGTGCTCTCACATTGCATTCATGTGCTCTGCTGCTCGGAGGAAGGAAAATAGGGGGAAAAGAATGGCAGGGAGGTTAAGCAGCCTATAGGCAGCCGGTTTGCTACCCTGCGCATGGGAAGAGTCATTAGGCAACTTAGCGCGGTAATACAATAAGCGATTTGTTGGTTAGTTAGGTGGGTTTTTTTTACAGTGACGAGCGCGCTCGTTTGTTATTTCATTCTCATCGTAACAGCCTAACTTCAATAAATGTTTCACAGCAAAAATGAAAACTAGAATATTCACAAAACTAATAATACTATTAATATTTTTGCAGCCTGGACCAAGCTATAGCTATATATTACGCATATGAGAGTCTCACTTATGCGCATTACACGTGCTAATTAGGATTTTGAACATTGACATAATCAACGTAACTTAAGTTCGCGTGATCCTCCGCAATGCGGATGTGCCAATGCGACATAGGGGGAAAATCAGCCGTGTATAAGTCTGTTTATATTTATCTTGTCGTACTTCTCGGTGCATATTAAGGTCTCTCATTATCATACTCCCTTTGATAAGATTCATTATTTCCTTCGTCCCCGCGACTCATTTCTTCGCCTTAATGTCTCACAGTCCGATTATTCCTGACTTAGTGTTGGCATTTTTGGTCGAACCTTTTAACGTAGTATTGCATAGATGTAAACTCTCAATGGGAGTAAAGTTAATGTTCTTGTAGCATACATCCCCGCCGCGGTGGTCTATAGTGGCTAAGGTACTCGGCTGCTGACCCGCATGTCGCGGGATCGAATCCTGGCTGCGGCAGCTGCATTTCTGATGGAGGCGGAAATGCTGTAGGCTGCAGTGTGCTCAGATTTGGGTGCACGTTAAAGAACCCCAAGTGGTCGAAATTTCCGGAGCCCTCCAATATGGTGTCTCTCATAATCATATGGTGCTTTTGGGACGTTAAACTCCGCATATCAAACATCAATCAATCTTGTAGCACGCATGCAAGACCACTTCAAGAGGTTATGCGTCTTAGTTTTTTTTTTTTTATTCGCAGATGATTTTCTGTCATATTTGTCTCATTAGACTGGCCGGCTCATCTGTCCGACCACCTATTTCACGATGCCATGGCGCATGCGCCATTTTCCTCCAGGGAAAACGCGAAGCGTCTTTTTATCTTGGAGCATTGCGTTTTGGCGATACCGGTTTTCCCGGCCACTACAAAAACACTGCCAAAATGACCGAAGGCATAGCAGAAAAATGAAAGAGCCGCATTTGCTAGCATTCTTAACGGATGGTTTCCTTCAGTGCTCTCGATACATTCTTCGCCTTCGTTTTAGCAATTGCCTGCGCACACCTACCGCTTATTACCTGATGCGTATTTTTTTTTTATAAATGAATGCTCCTTGCATCGTGTACTCATGTAATGATTGCACGTGTTGGTTAACGTCCCTGGCTGCAATAGTTCGTAGCAGTCATATGTATCACTAGTACAATTATATGCGTACTTTCATACGTGCATTCTTTTTGTAATATATGTGTTGGTGTAATTTACATGGGGCGACTGCAGATACAAATTTTGTGTGAAGCTTCGTGCCCAATCCATTTCTGGCCCACCTTTGGCTAATGTCCCCGTAGACACTGCGTACATACATACATACATACATACATACATACATACATACATACATACATACATACATACATACATACATACATACATACATACATACATACATACATACATACATACATACATACATACATACATACATACATACATACATACATACATACATACATACATACACACACACACACACATACATACATACATACATACATACATACATACATACATACATACATACATACATACATACATACATACATACATACATACATACATACATACTGCAACAGCTTCTGGAAATGTTCAATGGGTCACTCTGAATCGCTCTCGAAAGCTTCGGATGGTGTGTCCCATAAGGCGTCTTTCCTATTCGTGCCCGCAGGTGACGTGCAACGTGATACTGCTGGTGGCGGTGAACACCATCGGCATGTTCTCGCACTACCCGAGCAAGGCGGCCCAGAAGCAAGCCTTCCTCGAGACGAGGCAGTGCATCGAGTCGAGGCTGAGCATACAGCGTGAAAATCAAAAGCAGGTAAGGACTACGCTTCCACTGCGTTTGGTTGCCCTCCTGCGAGGCACTGTGCTGTTAATCTCGAACACGTGGTGAAAGACACCTAGAATTCAGGAGCTGCTCAGGTGAAATGATTGCCGGCCACCTAGGCCAAGCTAAACCCACCTGCTGCCACACGTATATATAAAGCCTGCGTATATATTTGCTCGTGCTGACCACCCTCTAAAAGTACGCGACTTTTTTAAATATTCATTTTTTTCCATGATGAATATAGCAATGCAACAACTACCTCAAGAAATTGGAGCCGTGTCCAGGGAAACATTCACCGTTGCGCTTCAAAGCATAGCCTCCTTTATTTTTTAGAAAATAAAGGAGGCTATGTTCAAAGTCATATTTTATCGTAGCCTGATTATACTGTCATGTGTTCCTTCCAGCGGTCCAAGTATAAGTTCTTTTCTTGTTTTCGAGATCTCTGCTGGTGTATATATATATATATATATATATATATATATATATATATATATATATGTGTGTGTGTGTGTGTGTGTGTGTGTGTGTGTGTGTGTGTGTGTGTGTGTGTGTGTGTGTGTGTGTGTGTGTGTGTGTGTGTGTGTGTGTGTGTGTGTGTGTGTGTGTGTGTGTGTGTGTGTGTGTGTGTGTGTGTTATATTTACTGTATCCGAATCATAGCGGCTCCAGCTCTGTGCCAGCGTAAAAGAAGACGTTGACGTTCGTGTGGCTCGTGCTTGCCGGGTTTCTCCTTGAACCAGCTCGTCGTGGCAAACGCTTCGTCAGTAATCTAACAAGTTTTAGTCGGCGAACTCGCTTGTTGCATTGCAAATATCTTGTGCTTGCCTCTTCCCACACGTCAATGCTAATTATGTGTCACTTAAATGCTTTGGTATGTAGCTGCATTTTTTTATGTACACCGCAGTGTTAATAGCTCTTTTCCCATTCTTCATTTTTTTATTTATTGTTCTGAAACTTTTTCGTATATGTATTATTTTTGTATATGTATTTTAAATAGGTTTTATTATTTCCACCTACACTAATGCCCCACGCGGGCGCTGTAGGTACTGTAAATAAATAAGGAAATAAATAAATAAATAAATACCATTAGCGCTTTTTCGTGTCTTCGCCGCCAAAACAATTACGGGACGTTGAAATACTTGAATAGTTGAACACAGCTCATACCTTTAATGAGAAAAGATAAACGAAAGAAAGAAAGAAAAGAAAGAAAGAAAGAAAGAAAGAAAGAAAAGAAGGAAGGGAGGAAGGAAGGAAGAAAGAAAGAAAGAAAGAAAGAAAGAAAAAAGAAAGAAAGAAAGAAAGAAAGAAAGAAAGAAAGAAAGAAAGAAAGAAAGAAAGAAATAAAGAAAGAAAGAAAGAAAGAGATTTAACCTCCGCCGTCTAACTTAGCGGCGCGACATCTCACGTGCCAAGCAACCTCGGCTAATAGCGCACGAAATGCAAAGGAACAGATAAGGAACAACACGCAAGCTGTTTTCAGCTTGGAGGTCAGTTTAAGTTGGAAATGAGCGCTTGTACGTCTCTTCATACACGTTCATCCCGTGCTTAAGCACTTTTCTCGATATTTTTCAGACATCTCCGAAGTTTCAAACCCATAGCTGAGTATAGTTATACAATTGACAGGCTTTCGTTTTCAAAGATATCGGCTAGCCGTTGCGTATATACGATGTTATTTCGTGAGACCTTGGGACAATGTTTTGCGCAGCCATTATTGTGGTCATCGTGTGTTCTCGTGGCAAAGAGAGAGACGGCTTGTTATCCACGGATCGAGAACGCAGCGACGGGTAACGATGACATAACGACTGGCGTTAAATCAATGTTTCGGCGATAGTCTGCAAAGCACCAGGCGGCTCAATGGGGAGATTGAATTCTTACAGCCTAATTTGGGGTGGATCCGCCTTCTGCGACGCTTTCATCGATTTCCCATCGTTTACGCATGGTGATTAAGCTGTAGCGTAGCAACGCAGATTGCGGGGGGCTGGCATAATTTAGGCGGACGGTGTAGGAGGACAAAATAAACGAGTGTTAGAGGAACTAGCTCGGCCTCTACATAAAGTTCAGTGCGAGTTGCTGGGAGACAGCTTGTCGAATAGATTCACGAGCAAGTGCGATCTTAATTGAGCACATGCACGTGCCTCCGTTTCACTGTCTTTTTATTTTTATTTTTTAATGTGTTCGTATCTGGAGTACACAATGTTACAATGGCTTTCACCTGGCCGGTATATCTCGCGTCTTTTCTATCAATAAAGCATGCTTACTCATGAAATGATAGAAATATTGGTTTGAAGTAGACAATTTTTACATTATTTGTAGGATTTAGCGAATAGTGAAGTTTAGAACCGAATAAGATACGAACCCAATAGCGAGGACATTGAATCTAATGCTGATATGAATCCAATTCAATGCGAATAGTTTTCAGGTGGTAACGCAGCTCTAGAATGGTAATGCAGATATTTTTGGAACATCCCAAGAATTTCGCATGTTATTTGGACAAAATATCCACATTTCAATAGGGAGCACTTTCTATTACATCCAACCGACAAAATAAGATACCACACTTGTGTAAACTGAGGCAAGAGCAGCAGTAACTAGAGCCTTAGAAATATTTTGTAATTGCAGGTTGAAATACAACAGTGAACGCAATGTTCACGGTGGCACTTTTTTCAACAAATTTTAAATAAAATTGACATATAAATAATAATCTATATTCACGAGTCAACATCAGCATGACTGCTATCATGAAGATAGTGGGTTGTTTATTCTGTCGATTCAGCTATAGTTTTCCGCAGAAAGGTCTTGATCCTATGATCAACATATATCGTCGAAAGGTTCGCAAAGACTTGGGCTGCGTTCATCTTGGTGATTCTCTCGTTTACACAAGCGACGCTTCCCCTCTCCGTTCCAACGCACGTTTCGAGGGTACACAGATTGCCAGAAATCGTGACGCTAACGCGACATGTTATCACGTCTCATCACGTGGCATTGTCGCTTGGTCTTAGATGGGCCTGTCGCGGAACCATAATTGTCAAGACTAATACTCATGTTACACAGGCAAAGCAAGCGCGGTTACGACCAACCATGGTTGACCGCGTTGAACCACGGTTAGGGGCAACCCCGCTTCGCCGATGTTACACAGCGCGAAAGCATCCTCGGTTAAGGTGGCTAACGCCATCTGGCGTAGAACAATCAACAGAGCTACTTCCTTGCGTATGTATGCCCTGAATACACTCAGCAGCAACCAGGCGAAATTGTCATATGTGCCCCTTTGTATATTCATGTACTTACCGGTACTTCTTGTTCAGATAGCCTATCTTCTTCCGGACTTGCTTTGACGTGCACGTGGATTGCTCTGCGTCAGGCGGAAGTTTGGCGTTCAACTCGGCTGTAATGGCCGCGTACACCTTTGCATAGCGTGACGTGCTCCGCATATCACTCAAATGATTTTCCCACATCTTTATCAGGCTTTACGAGTGGTTAGTGCCGTGCAGCTCGTCCATTTTTCACGCGAGCTCGCCGGCATGCACTCATCGGTGGTAAACGCCGCCATTTTATCGGTTATCTGCCTAACCGAGGTTGCAGAGCTCGGTTTCTTAAAACTACGGTTAGTGGCATAACCGCGATTTCGCGTTCCGTGTAACATCAGCGAACCGCGGTTAACGTAACCGCGGTTAGCGTAACCGTGGTTTAGGCTGCGTTTGTAACAACAGTATTAGTTAGGGGCAGCTACAGCTTGCAACCACTCCAATACTGGAGGCAGCGCGAAACCACGTTATAGGTGCAGAAACTTTTCCGAGGGGAGGACCATGTTGAATACATTGACTGAGGACAAAAAAAAGATGGCTTTCGAGTTCAACTCGAAAGCCATTGTAAGACGTCACCCGTAAGCACGGAGCAAATATATTCTTCCACCGTGTTCGTAACCGGTGAAACAGTCAAGTTCTGACGCGGAAGCAATTTTACGTGCCAGTAAATGTCTAAGATGACGACACATGGACGCGGTTACACAGGTATACGTAGCGGCGTATTGCGGCCGATATACGAAGCTTCCGCGAATTACAAAGCTCATTAACAGACAGCGACATCGTGACCTGGTTCCCCTGCTTTGCGAAACGAAAGACAAATGCCAATGGATGCACGTAGTGACACTGCAAAAGCGGATCAAGGTGAGGATTAGTGTTCTTGAGCGACAGAACTCGTTTGCCTCTGAAAGAAAGAGAGAGGGAGAGAAGTTTTGTGCCGCTTTGTTCGGGCACGATCGGTACCAGTCCTGGCGTTCGTGTTATTTTGGCTCGCTAATGAAGCAGCTCCCGGCTGGATTTATGCGCGGGCCGAAGCGGCGGCTGTGCGTTCGTTTAGTACAGACACGCAGGTTGCTTCCTCCTGGCAGAGTGCCGATGACGGATTTAACATCCCGGTTGAATCGAGGGGAAAAGTTTCTTTGAAAAATGAACGCGCCGGAGGAACGGGTCAAATTAAGTGAACTTTCAGCACCAAAACAGAGACACAAAAGCTGCACACACGCATGGTGAGACAGAAGGGTATAGTTTTCCCCAATGAGGGCTTGGGGGTCTTTCTGCAAGTTTGTGCTTTTTCCGGGATCAAACAGAAGACACGCACAAAGAAAGAAACTAATCTCAAGGAGGAGAAACAGCAGGGAAAGGAAAGGCAGGGATGTTAACCAGTCTGGTGCGATTGCTATGCAGGTACCGTGTAAGTATCAGGATTCAGAGTTAAATTGTTGCACACTGCTCCAGCAAATTTTACGCTTCGTACGAGGCGTAATAATAGGGTGTCTCTGTGCGTTTGTGCATTTCGTGATGTATTTATGATCTAATAATAAGGTCATGCCTGAATGCATCCCTTTAGCTTTGGCTTTTTTAAACGTCGCTTGCAAGCACTGGTAGAGCAAATAGGCTTTAAGAGTGCTTGCAATCTCAACCTTAGTTGCGACTTTCGGATTCTTGATAACAATAATAATTGTTGAGGCTGTGCGCCCCAAAACCGTACACGTTATGAAGTACCCCGTATGAAGCACTCCCGAAGTTTTGAGCATTTGGCGTTCTTTGACGTGCACTGATGTCACGCAGTACACGGGCATTTACCCTTTCGCTCCCATCGATATGCAGCAGCCGCGGCTGGAATCGAACCCACGACCTTCTGGTTAGTAGTCGAGCAGCGTAACTACTAGACCACCGTGGCGATTCGAAAAGCTTGAAAGTGCTCAGATTCGAAATTGATAAAATTATTGCTGGTATGCGTGAGAATCTAGACAGCGAAAAAGAAGTGAAAAAAAAAATGCCAGCAAGCTTCTCGGTGACTCACAAATGAATCTTGATATATATAGCATCTACTTCGGCGTAAGCCTGGCTGCTGAACGTGCTTCAGACACTGCATACCACCGTTGATTCGAACATGAATCATGGCCGAAGCTGGCAAGCGCATTGGTCAGCACGACGTAAGCTATAGACTGGCCGTTCCTTTTGTTCGTATAAATCATTCGGAGCCGCTATCTCGTACCATGGCAGGCGTGTATTAGTATATTATGCACAACACGCACGTGCCTCCATAGACATTTGTATTGCCTTTTGGTGCGAGCTGGCAAAAATTATATACGGTTGCTCAACAGTCACTCCGCATGCGGGCATGGACATCCGCCGTTATCTTAAGCCTACGTCGCCTTCGCTTTTCCGAATCGTGGTCGCGGCGTTTCGTCAGCATGTGGCCAAGCAGCGGCGGCGGCCTGCTTGAAGACGCTGCGGCGACGTGGTTGCAAGGGCTCGCGATTGTCCACGAGGGCCCATCGAGCGCCGACATGTCGGGTCGGGCAATGAGGATGTTCCACTGGCGATCGGCGGCTGGTCCATTTCTCTCGCTCCCTCGGATAGCTGACGCGCCCCTATACGAGGAAGCCAATAAGGCCAAGGACGACCATCTTGCGTTTTCTTTTCTTAGCACGCCACCCTTGGTTTCGTTGTTGCTTTCGCGTATTTTTGTTGTTTCGCTTTCCTCTTTTGTCGTTGGTCGCCCAGCTCGTTTGAGGACGTTCCTCGAATGCGTGCACGACGAACCAAATTGTCTTGTCGTAAACCGTACAGCGTGGCGAAGGCTTCGAAGAGGTTCTTGTCAGCGCTCGCAAAGCTGAATTGGAACGCTTACGGCGCGAGCCCAAGCCAGGAAACCAATTTCAACTTCCGAACGGCGAACAACAATGTGGTCGTCACAAGCCGATTAAATTTGCGTGTTTATATTCTTGCCTCTGACTATAGGTGATGCTACATGAATAGGAGATATTGATTTGGTGAGCATGAAGAATGCAGCTGCCGGGTACATACAGTGCCCATACACGAGACGTTCGAAAAAAATACAAACTTGATCGAAACGCAAACAAATGTGAGCCTTTGGAATAGTCTTTGAAATAGCCTCAAGAAAATTGCGCCGCTGTACAAAACAACCTCGCGAGCACATAACTGAAAAAAAAAATGCACATGCTACGAGATGTGACAATGTGATCACAAACTGCCTGCGCTACAGATATGATGACTTCTCGGCAGAACTCGCCAACTTTTTTTAGCGGCTGCTCTTTGCAATATTTTGTCGTTCTTGTTCTTTTTGTTGTTGCGGAACTCGCCTATATAACTTGCAAAACTTCTACCGCTGACATTGTCTGTAGCTTCCATTCCACTGCACGGTATTTCGCCACCAGACCGAGCATAACGTATGCGCGAGAGCACTGCGTGGAGTGATCGCAGCCGTGCCGACTCCGTACATGCGCGGCTGCAATCTGGCTCAGTCGCGCGCCACTGTCGCGAGTGGGCGGATAGACTTCGCTAATCTACGGCCGCCACCATGGCGGCACGTCGGCCGGGATTCCGGCTTATCAACGAAGCCCTGCCGTGAAGCCGATGCCTCCGACGAACGTTTCACAAGGCAGACAGGCTCTGCGTCGTTGTCGTGGAATATTCTTTTTTTTTTTTCGCCAAAGTTGAATACAGTGTCAATGAAGGACGCCGTCAGGCTGTCTCTACCTCCTCCTCCTCCTCTCATAGATTCCCCGGGAGATATTGCCCAATGCGCGAACTGCGTAGCTGGTGCGCGCGACAACGTCCATCCGCGGTATGAGATATCCCCGCATATATATTTCTAGTTCCCTTGCATTTCTTTTCACCGTCCCTCTTTTGCAATGCACGACAACAAAATTGGGCTCGCTGAACGAATATGTGCACGCACCCGCGACTTCGAAACGACCGCGCCGGCACTTCCATCCACGGTCCGGCCTCTCTCACTTTCTTTCTCTCATCGTTTCGCCCCGGTTTCTTCTACTGGTATAAGTTAATGTCCATTTCGATGATGATCGTATGCAGTCTGGTACGTCTCACTGGGATGCTGATCTCTTTCTTACGTCTTAGCACCGCGGTTATCAGGGATGACGGTCGCAAGAGAGAAGGTCCAAGATTACGCTCTAGTCACGACTGGTATGAAACTGCATACTTTGTTAGGGGGACGGATCAGCAATAAGAAAAAAAATAATCCAAGGTACGGTGGGATAGACATGGAATACAAACTAGCCCACTCCCACACTTTGGTCCGATGGGAACCCGATTTGTCGGGAAAAATTCGTGGTGGGAATAGCAAGTGCCGACAAATTGTTAAAAAAAAAGTCGTTGCAACTCTGCTACACGGGGGCCTTGTCCACAGACACACACACAAAAAAAAATCATTCTTCGTGAACAAGCCACCGAAGCGTGTTTTAGGGTTGACGCACCTTAACGGAGGCTTTCCCGTCCACGATGTCCGTTGCCACGGAGAGATGCGAAGATGTGACACCCATCCTCTTCCCCCACCCCCCTAAAAAAACATTTAAAAATTAATGTCAATTATCATTGCAATGAAACAACATAAAACAATTACTAGCACATACCCTTCATATACTGAGTCGGCGACTTCAGCGTTTATGGACGGTTTCCTTGCATCTTTATCTCTCTCTCTCTCTTTATGTCACGCAATTTACATTATACGGGGCAATACTCAATTAACGCATGGTTACTCACCCACACGATACCCAGAGCTTCGCCCATTTGTCATGATTGACTTCTTGGAGATGCGTGGATTTTTTTTTTTAAAGATTGGTTGGTGCTTGTTGTTGCCTCCGAGAAAAACAAGGAAGGAGAAAATGTGAAATGTTTATAAAGCCATTCATAAAAGGCAAACGTTTTATTGAATGGTAAACTTCGGTTTGTGAAAACCGAAGTATGATGAATTGGATACGAGAATAGATCGATAAAACTGACGTAGAAATTTTTGTATGTCCACCACACCCAAAACTCACAAGTGACGAAGGCACCGACAACATGCCCCTCCCTTCGAAGCAATACGTTCACCCACGGTGGTGTGGCAGACACTCGGCGCAGCTCCTACTGCAGTGCAAAGTAAGAAGCGCACTATAAGGCTACAAGCAGCAGAAGTAGATACGGGCACGAACCTCCTTATTGGAGCGTGGGCGAGGCTGCGTTCTCCAAGTCGGACCATGGTCGACCAGAGTCAACTCGTCACTCGAGCCCGGCGGGCGGACCAGGTGAGAGGGTTCCTCGAATAAGAAACCCTCCCACCTTCACTCACGTGCTTTGCGCAATAAATGTTTCCTCTCTATCTCTGTTAAACGGCATGAATAATCGCTGTGTTTTGTAATAAACCTCGAGGCAAATGCCAACCGAAGTAGCGGCGGAATGCATATACACAAAACAAAATAAATCATGTATGCCAGTTTAGATCAGTAGTGGATCGCGCAACACTCGGTGGGTGTCAGTATACGCCTCGTTAAGCCGCATTGTAGGGACACTAAAGAAAAAAAGAATGGATCAGTTTAGATCGATAAATTGTATTCTGACAACTCTAATGTCGTTAGTTTCATCGTCACAGGTTTTTAATAGAGGAGAAAATCGAGCTCGAAGATTCATTTCTAAATTTCACGCCGGAATTGCCACACGTGATGTCATGAATTTGAAGCGTGTCCTATATTTTTTTTTTACATTGGCTCCGAGAAATTTCTCAAAATTCGGCACATTGTGGCTCCATCAAAGGACGGTGAAGTTTTAGTGACTAGCGGACGCCGTCAAAATGTGGTTGGAATATGGAGGTTGCGTCGCCACTGGCGTTTCCTTTTATAGCGCGTTTTATGGTTAACCAATCGTCTTCTGGTTGGAGGAAATTGTGATATTGTAATTGTGAACGAGTAATTTACTATAATATCAAAAAAATCGTTCTCCTCTTGAGTGTCCCTTTAAGGTTGTATAGAACTTATGGGTCGCAAGCGAGAGAACACTTCGATGCGAGAAATGCAGTGGGATCTACTGGAGGAATGCGATCACCCGCATGCTGCTCTGTACATGGCAAAAGAAGTGGGGCAAGAAGATGGAGAGAGAGAGAGAGTGAGAGAAAAAAATAATGACGATATGCCTACGAAGAACTGTGCACTCGCGCGATATGAAGGTAATTACACAACTATGCACTCGCGGTGTCAAGGGAAAAAGTGCGGGCTTCATTGCGATATAGTTTTGGGCAGAACGGTGGTGCTTTTCCAACTCGCATCTGAATATTGCATGTTCGTATCAGAAATGAATCACCTTTTCCTAGGTTGTCTATCATAAGAGACGGTTTCGTGACCTCTTCAGTGATGGAAGAATATGTGCAGGAGCGAAATAGGAGTGCACGCGCGTCTCAATATTGGGTTCAGTAATAACATTTGGCTAAGGGCCCAAATAGTTCATCTCAATAGATTTTGGTAAAATGAAAAAAAAATTTGAATTCGAAATTAAATTTAAATTTGCGAGCACTTCGAGCCGCTAAAGATTGCAGAACTGGAGACGAATCTCGCGCGGCGAAATCTGATTTAGCCCTCGGTGCTCAGAGACGAAGTCCCCGTTGAGCGCATGCTGTGCGAGATTTTAGAATTTTATTAGTGCGATTTTTTGCGGTATCTGGGCGGACATGTTTACAGAAGGAAAATGAGTAACTGTCGTCAGACATCTGACGTCACGACCCCTTTACATAAGCGTCGCAGTCTTGTGTGCTTTAGTTTATACACTCCGGTGGTTCTTTCTTTAGCCTTTAACTCGCTCGTGCGAAGGAAGTAAAAGTAAAAAAAAAGAAATCAAAAGTTGACGTCGATTGCCAAGCAGTGCTGTGACGTTGCAAAAAAACTACCAAGGAAATAAATACTCGCAATCAAGTATAAAAAGAAAGACAAGGTTGTTTCTGAAACGAGAGAAGCAAAAAAGAGACACTTTCATAGCCCGCGAAGCCCGCACGGAAGAGACTCTCTCAACGACTAAAGTCATTACATCTCCACATGCTGAAATGGTTTTGGCGTCCACAAACGTTATTGCGCATTCGCCAAGACTGGTCTAATAAAGGAAGATCGGATTGCGCAAGGAGTCATCGTAAGCGTGCAATAAACCGGCTCGAAGCGTCATCCGTCGTGCCCGTCTACTTGTACAGATTGCCGGAAAAGTCCATCTGCGATACTCGTGTGTGTTTCATCTGTTATGCTCGTTGCCCTCGCTTCTTTTTCTGCCATTCTCTGGGCGGCACAGAAACACAACGCGAGTGAAATGCATGTTCCGACGAACGTCTTTTGCTTGTTTTTATCACCACGTTCTTTGTTTCTCTCGGGAATCATGCTTGTTTCGTAACAGCCATGTCAACGAACAATCGAATGCAAACACCACGCGAGAATAGACAAAACAGTACAGCCATATTTCTTAATGTCCTCCTCCGATGGCGCTGAGAGCGAGTGTAGCGTATAAAATGCAAAGCGCTTGGCACTCGTTGCGGACGTGCCAGGTCAGATTCGGTTTGTTTCGTGTTGTATTCACTTGCACCGTCGAGTCGCCAAAGCAAGCACTGAAGAACCCCAAACAACCTTCCAGTTAGCGCTGCGACAAAGAAAGTCAACCGTTTGAAATGAACCTGGAAAAGAAGAAAAAAAAGTAATATTCATACATTATTCGATCCGAGAGAGCGACAGATGTGCTCTCATTATCTGATGTTCCTCGTGTGCTCGGAGGGTTTTCTTTCGGCCGAAAGTGAAACTCTTCTAGCTTAAGTTCTCTGCGGTCGAGGCTGTTTTCGGCCTTGCCAAGATATTGATAATCTAGGACTGCTCGAACTGCGTGTAGTCGTAAGCTGAATCTGAAAGATTAGATGAAGACTACAGCGAGGTTCGAGCTCCTCGTAATGACGCTGTCATCTGTCAGGGCAAGTCGCACCGCCGATTGTCTTTTTTTTCTTGGAGCTCTTTTGCTTGAAAGTCGACCCGCACGAAGTAGGCCAGTGAATTTGAGATGGGAGGAAGGACGAAACTGTCTGAAACATGCTGACTGCGTTTCTCTGTTCGCCGAACTTGATCGTTCAGCGGAAATTCTAAGCATGGCTTCTGCTTTTCTGTGATTTGATTCCAGTGAATAAAGGAAAAAAAACAGTGACGCACTGCATACTATTTGGGTCACTAGCAGAATTTGACGAAAATGTGGTGCCACTTGCACTTGGATGTGTGTGTGTTTGCAGTGATTAACGTCATAGTCGCAGCGCGTGGGGGGGCTGCTAGAAGGGCGGTGGGCTCCCCTCATTTATTTTATTTATTTATTTCAACATACTGCAGCCCCGCAGGGCTATCGCAGGAGTAGGCAAATACATACATAGAAGAGCATAACAAGTGCGCTCTACATCAATGGTCAGTAATATACAATAAATATTCATTCAGTGATAAAGATCGAACGTAACCAGGCAAAGAATTCCACAATTCAATAGAATGAACAAAAAAACTATATTTAAACGCCATCGTACGATGAGCAAAGGTAGACATGTTTAACTCATGGTAATTTCGGGTGATCGTTGGTCTAGCGTGTGCTATATATTTGCTGAGTAAAGGAAACCGTGGGGAATTAATTAACGTATAAAGAAACTTCAAACATTCAACGTGTCGACGGGAAGATAGACTGGTAAGCTGTAAGATAGGAAGATGGGAACTTGGAGAAAAATACATGTCAAAGCGACGATAAATGAAGCGTACAGCTTTCTTCTGAACATATTCTATTCTGTTGATGTCCGAAATTTTGTGTGGGTTCCACACAACAAATGCATATTCCAATATTGGACGAACCAGTGTTTTATAAGTGAGGAGCCGTATGCTGAGAGGCGCTGAACGTAAAGTGCGTTGTAGGTAGCCTAATTTTTTAAGCGCACGGTTGCACATGCGATCGATGTGTTGAGACCAAGATAAATCCTGAGTGAAAAGGAGACCTAGGTATTTGTATTGTGAAACTATTCCGAGAGGGCAACCATTATGCGAATAGGTAAATGGAGAGGGGGAAGAACGCTTGGAAAATGACACGGATACCGTTTTTCGGAAGTTGATTTGCATTTGCCAAGTGCCACACCATGATTGAAATAAAGCAAATGAATCGTTAAGGATGATGTGATCATGAGCAGTTTTAATCGTATGATACAAAACACAATCATCAGCATACATGCGGATTTTAACAGGAACATTACTTGGCAGATCGTTAATAAAAATTATAAATAAAAGAGGGCCTAATATTGAACCTTGAGGGACGCCAGACGTTACAGTGGAAGTGGAGGAATGAGAAGACTTGAATTGTACGTACTGAGACCTATTGGATAGGAAAGAAGAAATCCAGTTTACTAATGCTTCGTTTTTAAGAATAGCAGTGAGCTTTTTTAGCAGTTTGCAATGTGAAACAGTGTCGAAAGCTTTGGAAAAGTCTATGAATATTGCGTCAATTTGATCACCAGCATCAAGAACCTGGAGGATGTCATGAGCGAATTCACTGAGCTGGGTTATGGTACTAAAGCCGCGTCGAAAACCATGCTGGGCATCAGATAAAACATTAGTGCACTCTAAAAATTCTATGATTTGCTTGAAAATTATGTGTTCGAGTATTTTACAAGAATGGGATGTGATAGAGATGGGTCTGTAGTTCAATAAGGACTGTTTTTTTTTCCGGATTTGTATAACGGAAGAATTTTAGATGATTTCCACGTTTTAGGGACAACAGACGTCGAGAGAGATTTCTGAAAGATAATGGTTAAATACCGACTAGTCCATAAGGAGTACGTAATGAGGAATTCGTTGTCTATATTATCAGGACTAGCTTTCTTCTTCGGATCGAGTTTTAAAATGAGATTCAGCACATCCTGGTTCGAAACAACAACATCGTCAATAGAACTGCGAGTATGCCCTATAAAAGGAGGAACAACGGAGTTATCATGTGTAAAAACAGATTGAAAGTAATCATTGAATGCATCTGCAATAAGAGCTGTATCGCCTGTAACTGTGCCATTTATTTCAAATGTGTCAGTGTGAGAATTCATTGGTAGGACAGATTTCCAAAATTTACGTGGATTATTTCTAAGCAAACCGGGGAGTGTAACTCGATAGTAAAAATCACGAGCCGCATTTGTTTTGCTTCGAAGTTCCTCCTTCAGAGCAATGAATTGTGTGGCAAGAATAACATCACCAGTGCGTTTAGCACGCCACAAACGCCCAAGTTGGTGCGACAGGTGCAAAATTTCCTGTGTGATCCAAGGCAACTCTGAATTCGTCTTTTTTGTTTTTAACGGTACAAAACGCATAATGCACTTTGAAACAAGATCACTGAAAAATTTTGTTAAAGTATCAACATCTTCAGAAATACTAATCGCTTCAAACTGGGCAAAAGAAGTGCTAAGTGTATCAATAATACCAATATCGTCAGCATGGCTCATATTGCGGAAAGTAGAATAGATGTATCGGGCTTTCGGTAATTTTTGGGGTGCCAAATTATAAGGGGAGCCCGCCAAGCCTTATTCTTCTCCATTTTTTTTTTTCGAGAGGGGAAGAGCTCCTGAAATATTTTCACTCTGCATCTGTCGCTTTCAGGAGCAACTGTTGCTCTCCGTACTCCCACGTCACGTGGCCATGGAGATGAAGGCGGACATCGCGAAGAAACCGCAGGACTCCATGTTCCACAAGATCTACATACACCGGCACGAGAACGTTAGGTGAGTACCATTCTCTTTTTCCTCCTCCTTCTCCCCTCCTTCTCCTCCTCCTCCTCCTCCTCCTCATCTGCGTTTGTTTCATCTCGCTGTTTGATTTTCGCTCTCTGCTCTTTACGCTCGCTTAGCAACGAGAACGGCCATTACACAGTCCGCAACATTCGACGTGCATGTATACGCCTGTCTGTTCGTCCTGCTTGTCTGCTCTCGCACAAAAGCTTTTTCTCTGCGGGACGGCAGCGAGACGTAGTTCGTCACAACAATGGCAGGACGCGTTCCGCATCGTTTGAAGAAAGCGTATCGAAGTTTTGATGTCATGGCGGCGTGCGCGGGACGGGCTATTTTTGAACGCAGTTTTTTGACTGTGAGGGCTACCTATTATTCACTAGAGTCTCCCCGAACGCGCGAAATATTGTGCTCCGAAACTGCCGCGGGCAGTGCACGGTCAGCGCCGAATAATAGCGATTCGTGCGAGCTAGTCTGTTGTCAGCTTATTCCGTGCATGTGACGTTTGACGTGGCGTCTGCTTGACAGATTAAATAAACAATACAATGGCCATCCCGTCGTCTTTCTCCTATAGTTGGTGAAATGCTTCTGACAGTCGGCCATGCACCTGTACACTTGCTTTACTTTACGCTTGCCGCTGAACAAGCTGTTCATACCAAAAAACACATGAAAAAATAAAAAAGAAACATGAATGCACCCCGTGACTGCTCTCTCTGGCAACTGGAAGGCCGCTGAACAAGCTGTGCATACCAAAAAACACATGAAAAAAATAAAAAAAGAAACATGATTGAACCCCGTGACTGCTCTCTCTGGCAACTGGAAGAAGTAACATCAATGTATATAGCGGGGGAGAACGAATATATTCATTGTAAATAATTTAGCGGGAAGCGCGCGCGCGGTCTAAGAAGAGATGACATGAAGTAAAAGAAACAAAAAACTTGTAAACACGGTATATCGTGCGTTTCTCTTTTCTTGGCCCCAGCGTGTTTTGCGCTGAATTGATTACCATGAATAGAGAAGTAAGGGATGACATTCAGTCCTTTCAAGCTATGCGCACACGTAAAATATAAAGCTGAATTGTATTTTCCAAGCGCTTTTTTGCATTTCTCTTTCAGTGTTGTTTTTCTTTGAACGTGCTCGGAAAGCCGCGATTCCAGAGAGTGAATCACGCAGATCTTGTCACAATATTTGAGTTGGTGATTGCTGTGCCAGCGTACAGGCCGGCATCATTTATGTATGACATCGTTTTTATATCACAACGTAGATGGGTAGTATAAAGCAATTCATATTTGTCGGTAGTTTTGGGGGTTTAATGTCCCAAAGCGACTCAGAGTATGATAAATGCCATAGTATAGAGCTTTGTATTATTTTGACTACCTTAAGTTCTTTTAGGTACCCTGACAAGGGATAAGCAGCATGTCGCCTCCATCAGGACTGCGACCACCACAGAGGGAATCGAGCCCGTGGCTTTCAGGTCAGCAGCCGATCATTGTAACCAGTGGGCCAGCGCGACGGGTAAACCAGGAACTTCGCGCTGGACTTCACACAAGCTTTGCATATACGCCAATTCAATGCATTTCAGCTTGGCTATATTGGCTGGGCTAACGCTACTAGGGGCCGGCACTGCGATGTTATCTATAACATTGACTTTTTGCAGGGAATATATCGATGGGAAAGGAATATAAAGATGACGAACAAAGTACCGTCTGCGGGCAGCGACCCCTGCGGCACCGTCGAGTCTGATAAATCTGATTTCTTAACCTATTATAGGCGCATTTCGCGAATTTCTCACGCTAACATTGCTAGAGCTCAACTTGGCAGGTGTTCGTCGGAATGCTTGTTTCGTTCGTCGATGGTTGGGCAAGACTTTGTGGCTTCGTTTTGTGTAGGTCAGCTCTGTGTATCTGTCTTCGTGTCTCCCTTTACCCCGGTGAGGAGCAGCAGTCTTGAGACGTGCTTTCCATGCCGACGTTTTCCTCCTTTTTTCTTCATTAAACATCGCTTTTCTTCTTTTTCCGGCCTTCATCGTCGTTTCTTGCCTGCTACCTACACATATAGCTAGGCGAAAAAAAAAACAGAAAACATGGAGCTCAATTAGACTCGCTAAAGAAACATATATCGAAGTTAGAGCTCACTCGAACTTAGTCAGCAAGATGTCACTAACTCTGGCTCACTCGGACTCAAACTCACCGAACTATAACTCACGAGGATTTTCCGAGACTGCCGACTGTCAACCGACATACTCAGCATATGCAAAACACGCTAACTCTGTCAATGTGGTTATGTGTCTGTATGCGGTATAGCTGGGCCGGGCTCGAGAGGTTTTGCACGCGAAGCACGTGAAATGCTCGCGCACATGCAATATATGCCGCCGACGCATTTCATACACGGCGGGCGACTAGCTAGCTGCGGCTCGTGATGTTAAAAGTGCCACTCAGACGTTTTTCCTGCAGCTGCGCGCTTGACCTTTCTGTCGACCTTTACTTGCTGGAGCTAGGCCTTCCAGAGGAGTGGTTCCTTAGAATACGTCCTGTAGTTTTTTTTGTGTGTTTCGGCGAGTACGCAAAACAAGCTGTTGTTCGTCTCTCTTCTTTTTATAATGTACAAATTATTATATTAACTTGGTTCCTTCCGGGAGCTGTAAAAGCTCAAACACGCGGCTTCAGGAAACTGCACATCGTAGGCGGTGTTTAGTAACGCGATAGCGCTGAAGAGCTCGTTTCGCGAAAATTCCGGTGTCAGCGTCGGCGTCAATGGTTGTGAGCGAAAAATCATCATTCTAAGCATGCATGACCGAAAAATTGAGAACGATGTAAATGAATTAAATAAATGATAAAAACCCCTCAAGCAGAATGGGGACCAAGCCATGGTATTTGGGTTCCGAGTGGGCATCGAAACCGGGTCGTTTGCGTGGCAAGCGTATGTTCCACTACACGGCCATGCCATCTGCTTGCGAAACCAGCGAAAAGAACTTCCCCTGCTTGTAAATGCAGTGAAAGTAGCTTTCATGCTTCCCAAACACACGCGTCCTGTATATATGTTTCACAACGCAACATGAAATATTTCAGTAATAACGCGTGGTCAAGCGTTAATTGCCAACGGGCGTCATAATATGCGATTATCATAATGGCTCCATGGCTGAAAGCTGGTACCACACTACAAAAGGCACACACGCTACTGTGCCTATTCCCTTAAGGCAACGTATTGGATGCATAGCGAATTCGAAAAGGTTTCATGCACTAAGTGTTTTAAGAGCGCACTACCAAAGCCCCGTGTACATGGACGCGACGGGGGCGGGCTGAGTTGAGTGGCGGGTTCAGCTTACCTCGACGCACCCGAGTTTATATGAACTCGCACGGACGAGTTGAGGTGAGCGGTGATCGCAGCGACGCTTTGCGTCGAGGCGAGCCGAAAGCCCGTCTTCCGGCTCGCCGAAAGCCCGTCTTCCATTTTTGTTTTGAGACCAGTTTTTGAAGGAAATTCTTTCTAACTCTCAGAGCAATTTAAATATCGTGGCAGCGCCCAATAACTAGGTTGTGAAAAAAACTCGTGGGTAGGAAGAACACAGCGTTTCCTTGGCACAACACGTTCACGGCTACTAGGTTGTCTCAAGATGTTGTTTGAGGGGAAGCAATGCGTTGTTCTTGGGCGATATTTAAACATTTTTTACAGCTCTTATACAACTTTTTATGAGATAATGCAGCTGCATAATTTGTTCCTATTACTGGCGGTAAGCACAGGAAAATGGCGCACGAATCAACAAGCCGGCTTTGGTGCATTTAGGAGGCTGCCGAGGAACCCTCGGTGCAGTGAAGTGCGCTTACGGTCCGCCGTTGACAGCCTTGGGGGCAGCTCAATATAAATAATATTTTCTCGCATAAAACAAAGATTCGTATTAAACTTACAGAAATAAATATCGTTTCTGCGCCCTTTGAAATGATCCAAAGTGTATATTTTTATATGGAGCGCCACACAGACCGATAAGTGCCTGAACATGAGCAATATTGCAAATTTTTCAAAGTTCATGTGCCAGCGATTCCAAACTACTGTCTTCGCGACTCGTGTTTTTCCCCCACTTACCGTCAACAATGCAAGCAAGCTATGCAGCTGCGTTGTCTCTGGAAAAGATGAAAAGGTGTAAAAATTTCTGACTTTGGTCAAGAACACTGCATTGCTGCCCCGCAAAGCACATTAACATACACTAGTGGTGAATGCGTTTTAACAAGGAAATGCGGTTCTTTTCCTACCGACTGGAATCGTTTTACCGTGCTGCGTATAATATTTAACTTTTTCGAAGTTTCGTCGCAACCTAACTGCCACCATATTTAAGAAATTAAAATTTTCTTTAGAAAATTGGTTCCAAAAATGAATAGTGTAGTAAAGTGACCAACCATTACTTTTTATAGTGTAATCGCAGATGGTCCCTTCCCCTGTCCCCATCACGTCGGAGTGATGGGGACAGGGGAAGCGGAGACCGCGACGGGCGGGAGAGGTCACGAGCCGTCAACTCAGCGCGACCGGTTATACATGCCCTTTCTGAGCGCGGCGAGTTCGGTGAACCTACCCCCTGTCTCCGGGTCGACGGGACTCGCCGCGACGACTCTCCGCCCCGACGCGTCCGCTTATACATGGGGAGGGCGAGTCCAGAAAGCCTGTTTATTTCGACTCAACGCGCCCTCGTCGGGTCAATGTAAACGAGCCTCAACAGGAAGTCGCTATCGCTTTCAGATCAAGGCGAAGCTTTAGGGTCCCGTAATTTTAGGGGCGAAGCTCCTTATAGCGGCACCCGTTCCTCCCCCGTAGTATGTAACAAGTATAACATTTTGACCTCCAAGGTGGTGCCGGTGAGAGACTTCTTCTGTGCGTTGTTGAACAATAAAAAATAGTGCTGAATGTACATGTCAATGGCTGCTAATGTGGAATGAGAGACAGGAGCATTCGGCTTTTAGTCAACGCGCAGGCTGCGATCACCATTATCAGCCATTGGCATGTACATTGAGCACTATCTGACAAGAAAGGGTTGCTACGTTGTACTCGCTGGGTGTAACCTCCTTAGCGTTAAAAAGGTTTAGCGAGCGTTGAGCCGCAGTGCCATGAATACAATGAACTTGTATATACCATGAATGAACTCGAGGTGGTTAAAAATGGGAAGTAGATACGAAGCGCAAGCCGTAAGAAAGTAAAAGCCGAATTCTCCGCCTCTCATTTCCCATTAGCAGCCATTGGCATGTACATTGAGCACTATCTGACTGAAAAAGTTTGCTACGTCATACTCGCTGGGCGTAACCTCCTTGGTTTTCGAAAGGTTTAGCGAGCGTTCGGCCGCAGTGCCATGAATACAGTGAACTAGTATATACCATGAACTCGAGGTGGTTAAAGGTGGGAAGTGGACCCGAAGCGCAATCCGTAAGAAAGTGTGCGTGTGCCACCTCTCGTTTAGTCCTTGGAATGTCCGCTGGATGGCGGTGCTTCTATATGGGGAATATATGATGAAAAGATGCGAGATGGTGGTACTTGGAGTGTTGAATAGATGGACGAACGGACACATAGACAGATGCATGGATGGACGCATGAACGGACGCAGGGGCGGCTGCATGGACGAACGCAGGGACGGACGCACGAACAGACGCACGCACGGACGGGCTGATGGACGCATGGACGGTCACACTGACGGACGCATGGACGGACGGAAGCAAGAACGAATGGACGGACGAATTCTTCGCCCCACTCTCCATCATTCACTCCGTGGATATGCTGCCATTTTTTTATTTAACCTTGAGGAGAAATGAAACGCTACAGACAATCATTCCGCAAGACCTAATATTAAAAAAAACATACGCGATAACCTACTATTTTCACAATACTATATACGTTGCCATTTCCTTGTTTAATTATGCGGAATAATCCAGGAAGGATAGCGCGCATGTGAGAGTGGCGCAGGAAACTAGAGAGAGGAGTCTTTTTTTTTTAAGGTATTGATTGATTTTGGGATTTAACGTCCCAAAACCACGATATGATTATGAGTATAATGTGTGTGTCATTCCAGTTGCAGTTGTAGTCGTCACTGTTGAAGTTGCTTCAAAGTACTTACCTATCTGGAGCAAGTTTGAGTGTGCTTATGGCGCATCGATAAAGCTGTTATTTTATAAGAAAAGCTCACAGCTCTGCCGCAAAGGCGAAGCAATGAACTTGACAGCAACAAATTGGAAGGTCACACGAAGAATGGCAGGCAGATGAAAACATGCCCCGCGTTTCTCACGCGCAAATGACGCACGAAACGTACTCACAGGCTGCAGATGAACGCGAATAAGTGTCGCAGTTGTTACTTCGCTGTGTCTGAAAAGTGCGCCCTTTTCGCAACTGGAGACTGTGCCACGAGTGCATTGACCATTATGCGCCCGGTAACTACAACAGAATCGTTCTGGTGAAAGCCCAAGGCGTACGATTGTACCCACGGCGAGATAAGCGAGCACACGCGTGTGAGCGTCCCCTACCGCGTGGTAAATACGCGTGGGAGATGAGAGCGCGCGCCGCCGCGTCTTGATGATCTGGCGACGCTAAAACCCCTTATTATAGAGAAAGTAGCGACACTCTCCTCTATATCCTTTCCGAGGTGTCCAACGCTCCTCTCACAAGTGTCAAAACCTAATCCATATCCTCTTCCAAACAGCCACCGTGTGGGCGCAGGCCCTATAACCCGGCTTGGGCCACTTTATTGTCAAGAATGCTATGTCACGCTGCTATAACACGCGTGATGCCAACACCGACTAAATTTCAAGGCCGAAAGGCTGCCGCAGTGACGTCAGAGGGTGGAGGCCCAGTTACGCCGCGAACGCGGCGGAAAGCCGGTGTTTCGTTCGCGTTTTAGGAGAACGAACGCTCCCGCTCTCGCAGCTGCTGCGGCTTGATTGGGCCGAATAAAAGATGTGGAAAAAAAAAGTCTTACTGAGCATGCTCAGTTGGGTAACTGGGCCTCCAACCTCTGACGTCACTGCGGCAGCCTTTCGGCCTTGAAATTTAGTCGGTGTTGGTGATGCTCGTCGCGACCCGAGAGGCGAGAGCGGGAGAGGAGTATGCGTTGCGCGGCGGGTCGGGTAAATGAATGGTGGTACTTACCTAAAAATATCCAGGGACTTTAGGCGACGCGCGCTCAATGCGCCATCTCGCTGCAGATGCTGAAAACACGATAGTTCTCTCCGCGATGCCCATCGCGAGCGGCAAATGATAGATATAAATAGCTTGCCGTTTTAACGCCGAAGGAGGTCCTCCTTCGTGGCTCAGTGGCTAACGCCTCGCACTCACAATTCAGAGGTCGCACGTTCGGTTCAGCGCACCGGAGTATTTTTCTGGATTTTTTTCTTCTGTTTTCATGTATGCGGATACGTGTACATATACGATCAATGACGGCGATGCCGACATCGACACCGGCGGCAAAATCCAGCCGAGGGTTTCCATATAATTGCTATCAGAATAATAATAACTATTTCCTCTTGTCCGGTCATTTTCTTCATATTAGAGGATCTTAGTGCCGGATACCCCAAGCGGCTTGCTTGCATTCTTCGGTACTTTAAGCTCCACCTAAGGAGAATGCGAACGAATGCAAGGGCAATGTAAGGAAGCCACTTTCGGTCCCCACCATTCACTCAAACTCTATTACATTTTTTTGTTGGCATTATGTCATACGTTTCCAGTCGCGACTGGTCGGCCGCTGTTATCCTGTACGCATCAATCTGTTTAGGGCGTAAGACACTTTTTGCGTTAATATTCTATGTGTCCGACAGCCCACTTGTAGTTGCTTGTGTAGATCCCATGTTTTCGTTCAGTTTCAAACAGCGACACAGCAGCGTTAAGTTGTGGAGCGACATAGACGGATGGACAATGACAGCATCACGCGCCCCCTCTGGGGATCATATCCAGTCCACGGACAGGTCTGGCTTTCGCTCACTCCTGAAGGGTTTTGCAAATTAGGTCAATTGCGAACCTAATAATCTATGTAAGCACGCCTTATTTGTGGCGGCGAGGTCGAGTTACGGACCATTTTTCAACCCTGTCGGTTTCTGTAACGTTCACTCAATTACCGTGACACCAACCGGCCCTCTGTTTATTTTCCCTTCTGCAGCATCCTGTTTGCCGACATCTGCGGCTTCACGAGCCTGGCGTCTCAGTGCACGGCCGAGGAAGTGGTTCGCATGCTGAACGAGCTGTTCGCGCGCTTCGACAAGCTTGCGGCCGAGAATCACTGCCTGCGCATCAAGATTCTCGGCGACTGCTACTACTGCGTCTCGGGACTGCCGGACCCGCGGCCTGACCACGCCCAGTGCTGCGTCGAGATGGGACTCGACATGATCGAGGCCATCGCGTGAGTCACGCTTGCTCCTCTCTTTGTGACGTGTTGGTGGGCGCGTTTCGGTCAGTGGTTGAACGGGGTTAATGCGTGTGGTCATACCTCTCGGGCGAACCGGCTTTTCTTTTTTTCGTGCTAACCTTGATGTGGGTTACGTATTTCGGTAGCGGCGGCTGTGCTGGCACCGGCGAGCGTATACGCGGTCGAAGGTGCGTCGGTCACGTGCGCATTTTATGCGCTGATATTGAATTATTGATGCCCTCTCGATCGTGGACTTGACGCTCATCGAAAGTTTCTGATATGGCGATGCGGTCTTTTGTCGAGGTCACTTGTCGTTTCACGTTGACATATTCTATTGATGTCTAGATATAAACGCATGACTGCCGTTGTTGCTTGTATAGCAACAAAATTATTTCACTGCGAAGCGCGTCGGTGAAGGCCAAATGCCGGGCATGGAGGAAGAAAATATATAGGAGGAAGCAATGCGCAATGTGATAGAAATAAATAAGTAAATAAATAATGAAATAAGAAAGAAAGAAGGAAAGGAAAAAAAGAATGGAAGAAAGGAAGAAGGAAACAAAAAAGGGGAAAAGAATGGAAGGAACTTTCTTGGGGACCTCCGACGCAAAAAATTTGGTCTGTCTGTCTGTCTGTCTGTCTGTCTGTCTGTCTGTCTGTCTGTCTGTCTGTCTGTCTGTCTGTCTGTCTGTCTGTCTGTCTGTCTGTCTGTCTGTCTGTCTGTCTACTTTTATCGGCACTGGGTACTTAAAACGGCCGATATCATCTGCAGCGCCCACCAAATGTTGCTTAAGGTTTAGCGTTCATACTTGTACAATTGTCAATTAATAAGCAATTATTGCGCTAGTCTGGGGCACCTAACAACACGTATACATTCTGCATGTGCATTTTTACTAGAAAATGCATAAATAAGTAATTTTAAGGACCGTATCGCTTATCACGCTGCGCTGACCATGCAACGCTTGCCCGAAAAGATGAGTGTTTCCAACGCTTTGCTAAAACGCGATGGTAGTGACACGTACCCGTCGCCTTGCGTTCCTCACCTTATCAGCTCTGAGACGTGCGTGCACACCCGTCTCAGAGCCACGCGCTTCGCTTTGCAAGAAGACTGCCAAGTGGCGCTCATGTCTCACGTGTGATGTGACTTGATGCGCTCGCTCGCCTCCGCTTCACGCTCGAGGCACTCTAACGCAGTGCCTCTAAAATACCATTCACCGATTTTCTTGCGCGGAACATCAAATTAATTGGTCAATCTCTCCACACGCAAGACTATCGTCTTTCGTCGGCATTTGCAGATTACATACCGATACGGGGTCAATTTTTTAGGGGCAAAGCTTCTTATAGCGGCACCCGTTCGTCCCCCGTAGTATGTAACAAGTATAACATTTTGACCTCCAAGGTGGTGCCGGTGAGAGACTTCTTCTGTGCGTTGTTGAACAATAAAAAATAGTGCTCAATGTACATGTCAATGGCTGCTAATGGGGAATGAGAGACAGAAGCATTCGGCTTTTAGTTAACGCGCACGCTGCGATCACCATTAGCAGCCATTGGCATGTACATTGAGCACTATCTGACAAGAAAGGGTTGCTACGTTATACTCGCTGGCTGTAACCTCCTTAGCTTTAGAAAGGTTTAGCGAGCGTTGAGCCACAGTGCCATGAATACAATGAACTTGAACTTGAACTTTATTTCGCATCTATACATTGTACAGATAACGGGGACACAGACAAAAAATTGCCCGCAGCTTCCCTCGGGGGAACACTGAGGAGGATGCGGACCATATAATTGGTTAACGGGGTGTTAAAGTGCGACTTACTTGGGTCGATGGCTAAATTGGTTAACGTGGTTGTGAAATGGGGTGTTAAATTGCGACTTACTTGGGTCGATGGCTAAATTGGTTAACGTGGTTGTAGGAGGGGGTGTTAAATGAGTGAACACGTACACACGTATGCGAAAGGGCGGCGCTGGTCGAAGGGACGTCGATCATTGTGTTTGTGGATTCGTTGGAATTCATTTCACCGCGACCTTGGACGTCGACGCGCCGTACAAACCAACCGACGAGCGGCAACTGAGCGAGCGAGCGCCGACCTTGAGTATATATACAGCACGACGGCGCATGCACTGTCAGCTGTTGAATGTTCTCGAAGCGCGACGCCACATGCGCGTCCACTGGAGAATCAGGAGAATTGTAGATGTCGAACGCGGTGTGTAGAGGAGGAAGGGTGCACAGATGGTGGAGGAGTGAAGCGCGCGCGGTGTGTAGAGGAGGAAGGGATGCACAGATGGTGGAAGAGTGGGCGACGGCGCGACGGCGCATGCGCGCGCGTCAGCTGTCGAATGTTCGAGAAGCGGTGCGGACGGCGCGGACGGCGCGGACGGCGCACTACAAGGCGCGAGTATAAGATGCTCCGCATCTAAAAGCCACATTACGGCTTGACGAGGTCTGTGCCCCTTTTTTTTTTCGCAACAAACAGTTGGCGGGCAAGATCAAAAATGCAATGCAAGAACAGATTCATGTACACACACGCACAGTAAGAAATAGAGATAATTTAAAACACTTGCATCCGAAAACAATGAACAAATTTATATACAAAGTTTGAAACGCGTCGCTATACACCTTCAACACAAAAATACACAAAAATACATAGTAAACATACGAGCATAAGAAGTATTCACTAATGAATATACAAAAGTTCAAAAACGCTTCGCCTTGTACTTTTAACATAAAATGCATGTTCATTTAAAACACAATAGCGAATAAGATGTATGATCGGCACATCCAGATCCTTCGGGAGGGGAAATATGGCAGTTAATGAAGAGAGTTTAGCAAAGATGGTAAGGCATGACGTAGCATTTGTTTTCCATAATTTGTTCTACAATGTGGAACATGCCAGGTTTCTTTGTGACGTGTACTGAACGTGCTTGAATTTAATGTGAGCCTTGACAATTGCTCTAGAAAACCCATGCTATTCTTTCTTTCTATTAAAAACCGTTTTTGCAAAATTGTATTGTACACTGCCTTTAATGGTATGATATTTAACTGGTCAAAAATAGGGTCCGTGTGTGCATCGAATGGAGCATTTAAAATCGTTCGAACGGCTATCTTTTGCAAAAGGAATAAAATGTTGATGTTTGAGCTGGTTGTGTTGCCCCATACGAGATGACAATAATTGATATGTGATAGAAAAAGAGAATTATAAAGTAAGAGCTTCACTTTCAATGGCAGCAAGAGGCGTAATCTTACTAGTATACCTGTGACTCGAGCAAGCTTATTGGCAATAGTGTTGACATGTTCATTCCATAACATGTTTTCCTGAAAAATGACGCCTAAACTTTTGACTGAAGGTACTACTTCTATCCCGGAAGTTCCTATCTGGAGACATCCATGGACTACTTGTTTTTTATTCTTTGGTTGAAAAAGCACGCCTTTTGTTTTGGCAGCATTAATAGTTAGCGAGTTTGATAAACTCCATTTGTTTATTTGTTCTAGAGTATCATTGGCAGTGCTGATGAGTTCGGCAACGTTTCTAGAAGTGATAAATAAACTAGTGTCGTCCGCATAGATAACAAATCGCGCCGTAGTCTTAATATTCGTTAAATCATTTATGTAAATGTTGAACAATAGTGGTCCAAGTATGCTTCCTTGCGGGACCCCAGCACGTATCGGTAAATTTTTTGAATAGTGATTGCCTATAACAACAGTTTGATACCTATACTGCAGATAACTTCTAATTAATTTCAGAAATGTTCCTCTAAAGCCGTAAATATCAAGTTTTGTTAGTAAAGTGTTGTGATTGATGGTATCGAAGGCCTTTGAAAAATCAATGAATATGCCAAGGGTAACCAAATTTTCTTCAAAGCCTTGCAGAATTATTTCTTTTTGGGTCAATAATGCTAATTCAGTTGAGCGACCTTTTCTAAATCCAAATTGAAAATCTGTAAGAAGATTGTGCTTGTTACAGAATGAGGTTATTCTTACATTTATCAGCTTCTCGAGACATTTAGAAAAAATAGGCAGAATTGATATTGGTCTATAGTTCGAGAACTTGTTTTTGTCGCCAGATTTGAAAAGTGCTGTTACCTTCGCGATTTGCATGCGTCTTGGAAATGTGCCGTTCGCCAGCGAAAGATTGTACACGTGCTCCAAGACAGGACCGATTAGATCTAGTACATGCTTTGCTGGGCGAATCTGCAGGTCATCGATATCGCAGCTTTTACTATTCCGAATACTGCGAAACATGCTTTGTATCTCTTGAGTGTCTGTCGGGTTTAGGAATGCACTGTGAACGATTTTGGGTTTTAAATATTTTATGCATTGGGGATCATAGGAGCTATTTACAAGTGACACAAAATAGTTGTTAAAAGCGTCAGCTAAGGCCGTGCCTGAAATGAGCTCACTGTCTACTGTTAATTCCTCTAGATTATCTGCCTGTTGGTTTCCATGCAGTAAACTATTTAGCTTTCTCCATGTGACATCGGTTCGCATTATCGTTTCGGCAGGGAACAATTTCTCGAAGTACTGTGTCTTTGCTGCCCTTAGGAACCCATTAACTTTATTCCGGAGTTTTTTAAACGCGGCTAAAACTACTGCGTCTCTTGTCCTTAAGAACTGTTTAAAAAGAGCATCTTTTTGCTTTATCAATTTCAACGCACTGTCATTAATCCATGGCTTTCTTGCTTTTCTGGCTTTTTTTGTTTTACGCTTGAATGATTTTGCGTAAGCGTTCTTAAATGCGGATAAAAACAACTCGTACGCTTTGTCGCAGTCGCTTTCGTCGTACACGTCTTGCCAGCTTATGCGCGAGATTTCGTCACGGAATTTATCAAGAGTGAATGGGTTAATATCTTGAAATGTGTAGTGCGGATCTGCAGAAGGATGCAAGGGCAACATAGATGAATTCACATCGAGAAATATGGGCAAGTGGTCGCTGACCTGAGCCGTGATGACACCCGATTCAACGTTTTGTGCATCAATATTTGTGACGAAAATGTCGAGTAAACTTTCGCAGTTACCTTGGATACGGGTAGGTGTGGAAATTGTATTAGTGCATGCATTTGATTCACGCATAGTCTGCGAAGCGAGCTGTCATGAAACATGTTAATATTAATATCACCACCCAGAACTAGTCTGTAATCGTTATCATTAACCCAGGACAGTAGATTGTCAATGTATTCGAGAAAGTTTACCACGTTTCCTACAGGTGGGCGATATACTACGGAAAAAATGCTACGACCATGCTGAACAGTCAAGATTTCAAAGTCAGTAGTAGTGCGAGTAAAATCTTTCAACACTTCACAATGCAGGGTACTCTTAGTTAGCAGTAGAACGCCGCCTCCTTTTTTATCGCGTCGATTCAGATAATGCGTAACATAACCAGACACCTGCAGTACTTCGTCGTTGCGATACCATGTTTCACTCAACATTACAATGTCAAATGGAAAACCAAAAGAGGACAGCAGCGCGCTCAGATGATCGTCCTTATTGCGCGCCGATTGCGTGTTCAAGTGCAAGAAGGACGTACATTTGTTTTTCTTTGAAGAAAGTATTCTGCTAACGTCGCTAGGTGTGTGTAGTGTATCGGCCATGATAAAGGGCCGTAGTGGGGAAAACGTCTAATTCACGAGTGAGATCACTCCATTTTTTCAAGGTCTTGAACGACAGATATACGAAGTACACGTGAGTTGTCACTTTTCCGCGCGAAAACTTTGCCCTCCCGTGTCCACACGTACTTCCACTGCCTTTCTTTCTTTCGTGCTACAGCCTGTCCGAGAAGCTTCTTTAGCGTTGGGCACAAGTGTTCATTTATGAAAATGGAAGTGTCATCAGAGTGACCCAGATCAGTGGCAGATATGCGCTTTTTCCGTGCTTTTTCGATGAAACCATCTCGCTTCGTACGCGAACGAAACTGAACGACAACATTCGGACACCCACCATCCTGTCGTGATACACGGTGGCAAACATCAACATCGCTGTCACAGACGGATTCACCTACAAGGCTACCAAGCTTCCCTAAAACTGCAGAAAGGTTTTCATTTTTTACAAACGGTACACCTTTAATTTCAACGTTTTTGTTTCTTGAATACTGCTCTTGGGTAGTCACCCTCTCTTCCAAGCCAGCAACCTGGTGTCCAAGTTCCCGACATTTGGTTATTAAAGCAGTGTTTTCCTTTTTGAGAGAAGCGTTTTCTTTTTCAATTGCCGAACAGCGTGTCGCCATCGCATCAAATTGAGTGCTGAAAAAGTCGATAGACTGTTTCATATCTTTGAATTCTTTTCTGAGTTCTTTTTCGATAGCGCTTCGCATGTCACGCATTTCCTGTCGAATATCTTTAAGGAACTTCGTGAGTTCAGAGGGCATCTGAGTACTGGGCATCTACACTCCTAGTTTGGCAGCAGCAGCGGAAAAAAGTTCCAGAAGGGGTATGAAAAGTCCTGCACAAACCTGCGTGTAGGATGGTCAGGGTAAGTGATGATGCCGGTGCCACCGCCGCCGCTGCCAAAAATGCCGGTCAAGCAGAAGATGTGGCTCCTTTAAAGCCAGAAGATGTGCGAATCCGAGGTCACGGGGACTGACGTCACTCAGAAAGCCAGGCCGAGGGTTAGCGCTGTTTGGACGGTATGATGTGGCAACGCAGGAAGCATCCCGCGCAGACGCAGCCGTGAAGTCCCCAGGCAGCAGTCAAGTCTCCGCACGTGGAAACAATGAAAAGCCTGCGTGTAGGATGGTCAGGGTAAGTGATGATGCCGGTGCCACCGCCGCCGCTGCCAAAAATGCCGGTCAATGAACTTGTATATACCATGAATGAACTCGAGGTGGTTAAAAATGGGAAGTAGATACGAAGCGCAAGCCGTAAGAAAGTAAAAGCCGAATTCTCCGCCTCTCATTTCCCATTAGCAGCCATTGGCATGTACATTGAGCACAGTATCTGACTGAAAAAGTTTGCTACGTCATACTCGCTGGGCGTAACCTCCTTGGTTTTCGAAAGGTTTAGCGAGCGTTCGGCCGCAGTGCCATGAATATAGTGAACTAGTATATACCATGAACTCGAGGTGGTTAAAGGTGGGAAGTGGACCCGAAGCGCAAGCCGTAAGAAAGTGTGCGTGTGCCACCTCTCGTTTAGTCCTTGAAATGTCCGCTGGATGGCGGTGCTTCTATATGGGGAATATATGATGAAAAGATGCGAGATGGTGGTACTTGGAGTGTTGAATAGATGGACGAACGGACACATAGACAGATGCATGGATGGACGCACGAACGGACGCAGGGGCGGCTGCATGGACGAACGCAGGGACGGACGCACGAACAGACGCACGCACGGACGGGCTGATGGACGCATGGACGGTCACACTGACGGACGCATGGACGGACGGAAGCAAGAACGAATGGACGGACGAATTCTTCGCCCCACTCTCCATCATTCACTCCGTGGATATGCTGCCATTTTTTTTTTCTTTTTGTGGCACCCGACTGCCGTTTTCTGATACTGAGCTGGGAGCAATGGCACTCAAGAGAACACAAATCTTTATCATGAGAATTATTAAGATATTTCACATCATAAAACTCACACCAATAGGAGTAGTCTGAATGAATCTAAAATGCGCAACGAATGTGAACATGTTTGCCGCTTTATGACTAGGGCTTTGCCCGTATGAAGCTTGGTGGGTCGTGTAAGTGAATAAAATTACTGTAAGGCTGATTAGCGGATTAGCACGCTGCTGAGTATTCGTCTGTCTTGTTTCTTTTCTTGTTTTGTTTTCTTTTAAGCGAAAACGTTACTGGCCTATTGTCGAGCGAGTTGCGCTGTGCGTCTCACATGGCCTTGAAACAAAGGATGGACGCCCCGTGACAAGCTGTGTTCCGCAGCCACGGCTGCTGCGAGCTCTTCTAGGTAGCTTTTTGCAAAAACCAGCGTCGCCAGCGCTTTTTGGTACTGGTACACGCTGGGAACACTGGTACAGGCTGGGAACAATGGTACACGCTGGAATTTACTGATACTTTGGTAACTGCACTGGAAAAAAAGCTGGGTCGCACTGGCAGGGGCACTGGCTCGGCCGCTATGACAGTGATGTTCCGTACTACGCCGAATAATTCTCATTTAAAAACATGAAAATTTCCCACATCGGGGATTTTCTCCTGCAAACGTTGACGAAATCCCTGCGATATTTCCTACACAACAGTACTAATTTGCGCCCCCATCCACGCACACAAACACTATAATTACACGACTCGCAACTTTTGATATCTTGGCTAGCCCCTTTACTGCCACACAACAAAAGTATGACTTTATTAATTCATATATTGTTAGTGCACTGCACATTGTGCGCTTCAAGTCTAACACCAATAAAGAGCCGAAAATTGCTCTGTCTAAACATCAGAAACAAATTTCAAAGGCCATGCTTGCGTGGTGCATGCGTCAGAATCGATTACAGCAGATAAAGGCGCACTGCGACCGCTAACTAGCGGTCGACATAGGAGAATTCTAGCATTCCTGAAACTCCCCGCAATATCACGAAGATTCCTTTTTTCTCTTTGGCTCTAAATGACAGGTGGAAATTCCCCGAAAAAGCGAAAATTCCCTGCACAAAACATCACTGCGCTATGACGCTAGCGCGCACTGAGAAGCGCTGAAAACGCTGTAATTTTCACTGCAGTGCGCTGGTGCAGGAGTGGATAAGGAGGGATGAAAAGGTGAGTAGATGTATAAAAGAACTATTGAAGAAAAGAAACATAAAACACACTCTCTCTCTCTCTCTCTCTCTCTCTCTCAAGCACATGAGTGCCGTAGTCGTTCAGCGAGTCCGATTGACCGTGGAAATTTGAGCAACGCCTCTGTCACCCTCCGGTTGGAACGTCGAACGTTCAGGCACTCCAAAATTTATTGTTCGGAAAGCGGGCGGTCATCGAGGCGTGCTAGGTTTGCTGAAAGCTGTTCTCTCTGAAAGCTGTAGCGGGGGCAATGACACAAAACGTGCGCAGTGGTTTCCCCACTGCCCCAGCGATCACAAGCAGCACTGTCAGTCATTCTAATTCGGTACGCAATGTTGTTCGGGAACGACGCTATATAAGCCACAGGCGGCGCAGGGCTGTTGTTTCGGAGAGGGATAGTCCGGAAGGAACTTGAAATTGAAACGACGGGTCCAGACGGTAAACGTGGGTATGCAGGAAAACGGACGTAATTCCACCCTGAATGCGTTATATCATGTGCGAGCGATCGAATCTTGTATGTTACATCAGTTCTTGACAGCGTAACGGATTTTTTCAGACCAAGTTGATTAGCATTCCTTGCAGAATTATCGGCATGTTCGTTATACCGTCTATGCCACAGTGGCCTAGAATTAAGACCCTGAAAAGTAATGTCATGCCCTTTTTCTTTTAAGTCGTGATAGTTCTTTTTTTATTTGTAGTACAAGTTGATCTTGTGCACCACGACGTAGAGCTGATTATAGATGCTGTAGGGCTGACTTTAATAAGTCTGTAAATATGCCTCATTTTTGTGGTGACTCTTCGTACTTTAAAGTGCACTGCGAAGTGCCGCAAGCTCCAGATCAGTCGGCGTATTTCTATGTAACCAGTGGGTCGTTTAATGCTTCCAACCAATTACAAAAGGTTCAGCCATAATTCTGCATGTGCCATCAGCCGCCGCATCAATAAAGTGCACATATTGCCTTGCAAATTCGTATATAGTGGGTACTTCGCTTCCCCGCGGAATGGCGACGAATAATTCGGTAGTGGGTGCTTCCCAACTTGACGAATATTATAATGTATGTCGCTATAACTAGTGGGTACTTTACAAGCGTATACTTCTAGTCACGAGAATATTTGCAACGGGTTCTCAAAATGCCGCTATTTCAGCTTTCGCTTATGAGTCTGCTGCGCTTTCGGTGCGAACTTGACGTCCTTTTTTATTTTACTTTTTTACGGTGCTTAAATTTTACAGTTATATTCGCTTTGTGTAGAGCTTGTATGACGGTCCTAATAGCGGTGATATGAACGTAGTGTTGCGGGAACACTACTACGGAATATAACGTTTAGAGTATGGCGTCTGAATCGTGATCATGACGTCCAGATATTACCTTGTCCGTACAGCTTGGCCGTACATTAGGCACGTTACACTTCCGTATTCCTGCCTCATGCTGAAGTCTCCCGCGAACGCTGGTCTACAGCTGGCGCAGCATGTTCAGATGTAAAGCGCAACAGAAAAAAAAACAGAAAACCATAAAAACTAAAAGGTGCTCACGCAGAGGTACATGCGCCTTGCGGCCATGAAGCCTGGACAGCAAGCCTGCAGGCGAATTATTACACCGTGACGTAAGAGCGCGTGCGTTGTATAAAGCAGGCAAGATGCCGACTCAAACAGAAAACCTTTAACTTTAGTCGCGTCCTTGGACCGCGAAGGTAAATTGAACAGAACACGAAGTGATGCAATGCGTGTGCCATGTGAAATCGAGTGTCACGCCGCCGCTTGCAGCCACGTTCCGCGTGACTCATTGGAGACATGAACGTATATCATGGCGTATAACAGTGAGATATGGAAAGGTTGACGTTTAGAAATATAGATATAAAAGTAAGCTTTTGACGCTGATTCACTGTCGAGGTCCAGTGCTGTTGAAAGAGCTCTTGTCGTGAGAGATTCAGTATGCGCTCGAGCTGTGTTACGTGTAGGATTCAGGTACATAATAAGTTCTTCTGATATAGGGCCTTCCGTAAAAAGAAAGCAGCCATTCGTAATTATGAATCAGCTGCGTTTTTTTTTCAGCGACTTGTACGTACAATGTTCTTCTCGATCAAGCCCAGCGACACGCAGACAAAAGCGAAGTTCTGGGCTGATTGTCCCACTCAGCACCGATATAAAACGCCACGGGAAAATTAAGGGTCCGACCCGCTCTGGTAGCCTCTATAGCGCAGGCAGAGCACCACCCTGTTAAGCTTGAGAACGCAGGCATGGTATTGTACCACTGCTGCCGCATTTCTGGAGCTTGAAATGCAACTACAATTGTGTTCTTATATTTAGGGGCAATTTAGAGAATCCTATAGACCAAGCGTCTGCAACATTTTGAGCTGGTGGGCCAAGTTGCCTGAAGCCAACACAGCGGTGGGAGTGATGAAAAAAAAACGGATAATTTACAGTGGCTTGCACAATTTGATAAGAAACCGTTTATCGTCGACACGCGTGCCCCAAAGTTCCGATGCAATATAGATTACTAGAAAAAACACCGTTTCAACTCAAGACTGCTATGTCAAATATCAGATAAGGAGAGATAACAAAAGGGGGAGGGGTTTGACGTCGAGCCGGCGTCCGTATAATACTTCCCTGCGGGCCACAGGTCGCCGACCCCTGCTCTGGAGGATCGAAACTAATAGGCAGTGCGTTTTTTTTTTTTTTGCTGAATGGCACAAAATATCTGAAACCGAAGCCTTGGTACAACTGCTACAACTGCTACTGCTGCCTCTGCTACACCGCAGGATCAAGAACGAGGTTTTCATAATACATAACTGCGGTCAATTACTCCTCGACCATTGATTACAAAACATGACACACACACAGATAGATACTATATATATATATATATATATATATATGTGTATGTATGTGTGTGTGTGTGTGTGTGTGTGTGTGTGTGTGTGTGTGTGTGTGTGTGTGTGTGTGTGTGTGTGTGTGTGTGTGTGTGTGTGTGTGTGAGAGAGAGAGACGCTATGATGACTGGGAGACGTGGCCTGGCTCATACGCCATGTTTATTATATTCTGCACTTCTTCCTTCTCTGCTTCTACTAACCATCCCTGCCTTCTTACGTCACAGGATTCCCCCTCCCCCGAAAAGAAGGCATGAGTTACAACTTACAAACAAGAAAAAGTAAACAAGGAGTGGCTTAGAAGTCACCAATGTCAAAATAAAAAGGTAGTTTCACAAATTTTAAAATGCACGCGTTGTCTTCTTCGTCGCTAAGACTTGAGGGGAGAGTGCAGTAGTCCGGTGATATCAATAAGAGATCTGGCGGGCGAGGCTGATGGTTGCGTCCTGGATAACACAAGAATGCTTTGGACGTGGAGATAGCGGAAATCGCAGCCGGCATTCTTGTGAAGAACAAACGAGGTTCGAACACCTTGCAGAACCGACAGTTCGGATATCGTAGGCATCGAATTCTTCGTCGTGGCACAGGTCGTGCAGGAAGCTTGCGTGCGCGTTGATCGAGGTTGATTGGGAACTGCCTGTGTTTCTGCCGAGTACAAAGGGTGCTTTTGTGGCTTTTGGAGATTTTTCTATGGCGATGTCGTGGATGATTTGATTGAAGGCACATTCTTGATCTTTGGTGGAGAATGTATCCTCGGCGATGGGCCTTTTTGCAATGTTCTTTAAGCCTTAAGAGTGCACTCGATGAAGTTTTGTTTCGTCGTTGACAATGTCGAAGTATACGTTGACGTTGTAGTTTCTTGGTTCCATCAACTTGCTTGTGGTGTGACATTGATCGTGGTGTGCCAGGATTCTTAGCGAGTCCTCCGCAGGCTTCTACAACGCCAACCAATCCAACTCTTTCCGGCACGAGACAATGTGGCGGGTTTGGCGCACTTGAATCTTCTGTATTTATAAACCGTTCATTGTTGGTGGTTGCCTGAAGAGTACTTATGTCATCAGAAGTCACACCTGCGGTTCTGTTTACATTATAGGCAGTGAGGTTGTATACTGGATTCACGTCGCTTCGATCTTGTGATTGATGAACACTCGACGCTTCTGCAGAACACTTTTCTTCACAAGATTCTGATTTTGAATGCTTCTGTTTTTGTGGAACTGCTGAGCTGAATACTTTGAACAAATGCGATTTCTGTGAACATTCGTTGTTTGACTTGGTTTCGTGCAGATTTACTAACTCGTCATGCGAAAATGCCACGACCTTATGAGGTGCTTCATCAGGTTTATCAGTAAAGTTGATGACAGGAGATAGAACTGCTGAGCTGAATACTTTGAACGAATGATGTTTATGTGAACATTCGTTGTCTGGTTTGGTTTCATGCGGATTTACTAACTCGTCATGCGTAAATGTCGTCACGCGTCCGAAGCCGTGTGGGCCACGTGTGTGACACGAAGCATCAAGTGATTCGGGTTGTTCAGTAATACCTGGAGTGTTATGGTGCCGTAAACACATTGAAAATGGAGATTTGGTCGCCCGTGAAAAATTCAACCGTAAGTTCAGTTTTTTGGCAAAATGGTCTACATTCCTATCGGCATATGGTGGCATTACCTTCTCTGCTGCGACGAGCAAGTCCCTAGTTGGTGTTGTAATGCGTGAAGTGTATTCGGACGAGTCATATGATGGTACAATGGTGGGATATTTGCTCTCAAGTCTTGTTTGAGAAATACGCTTACTGCGGAAAGACTTCGCGTAACTGTGATGGTTGAGTTGAAAAGCCTTCAGCTGATGAGGTATGGACAGGTCTTCATCGTATTCCTTGAAACGGCTGATCATTTCTTCTTTGATCTTTTTCCAAGACTCATCGTACAAAGATGTGGGGGAGGTAAAACTTGAATGCCTCTCCTGAGATGTAGTCAGTGAAGTTTATGATCATCTCCCGTTCCGACCAGGATGCAGCGGCGGCGTGGAGCTCGAAAAGGTTGAACCAGTCCTGTACGGGTCCGTCGTCCGCTGATCCGGCGTACTTGGGGATGTCAAGGTCGTCTGATGGGGCTGTCATGATGCTGGTCTTGGTGTAGCGTTAAGATGTACTTTCGTGGTCCACGTTCGGTCACTGCGTCTTGCTGAGACGTTCGAAGATGGTGGCCGGTTGATGAAGTGGCCGCCAGGTCTTCATCCTGTCGACTCGTGTGACGCTATGATGACTGGGAGACGTGGCCTGGCTCATACGCCATGTTTATTCTATTCTGCACTTCTTCCTTCTCTGCTTCTACTAACCATCCCTGCCTACTTACGTCATATATATATATATATATATATATATATATATATATATATATATATATATATATATCCTGATGATCAATTCTGATGAAGGCCAGACTCTAGGCCGAAACGTCGAAATAAACCACGTTGTGACCGCTCACGGAGGATCTACTGATATATATATATATATATATATATATATATATATATATATATATATATATATATATATATATATATATATATATATATATATATATATATATATATATATATATATATATATATATATATATACAAAAGAAAGATGGAAGATGGATCGGTACGATTTTGTGTTGATTACCGCGCGCTCAACAAGATTACCCGAAAGGATGTATATTCGATTCCCCGTATAGATGATTGGTGCACTTGACTCATTGCAAGGCGCCCAATACTTCTCCACCCTTGACCTTTGGTCCGTATATTGGCAAATACCAATGGACGAAGCAGACTAAAAAAAGACCGCCTTTTCTACGCCGGACGGTCTTCACGAGTTCAACGTAATACCATTCGGCCTATGTAATGCTCCCACCACATTTGAAAGGATGATCGACACTGTTCATCGTGGCCTCAAGCGGAAAACTTGTCTATGCTATCTCGATGATATCGTCGTGTTTTCTTCCACTTTTGCTGATCATCTGCAACGCCTATATCAAGTGCTCACATGTCTCTCCAATGCTGGACTTCAACTAATCACAAAGAAGTGCCATTTTGGTAACACCGCTAGAAAAGTTCTGGGACATCTCTTTAGTAAAGAGGGCATCCAGCCCAATCCGGACAAAATTTCCGCAGTCCTCAAATTTCCCCGACCCTTTCGTTCCAAAGAACTACGCAGTTTTCTTGGACTCGCATCGTACTTTCGCCGCTTCATTCGCAACTTTGCCACTATTGCCGCTCCTCTTCACAAGCTCCTTGCTAGTACCGGTTCTTTCGATTGGAATGATCAATGCGAAGCCTCATTTCAATAACTCTAGCACGCACTGACATCCCCACCGGTGCTTTGTTATTTCAATGACAATTACACATTGAGGCTAGTGGACAAGGAATCGGCGCCGTACTCCGCCAGCGCGACCATGCCTTTCGCGAGAAAGTTGTCGCGTATGCAAGCCGCACTCTGATTTCTGCAGAGAAGAGGTACTCGATAACCGAACAAGAGTGCTTGGCTGTTGTCTGGTCCATCCAAAAATTTCGTCCTTATCTACATGGTCGACATTTTACTGTTATGACAGACCACCATGCTCTTTGCTGGTTGTCCACAATCAAAAACTTGTCGGGACAATTTGGCCGCTGGATTCTCCGGTTACAATCATATGACTTTGACGTCATCTACAAGACTGGAAGACAACACCAAGATGCCGACGCTCTGCACGATGCCCTTTGCCGCAGTCTTCGGCGCACGTCACATCCCCTTGTCAAATTGGCTATACGGAGGACGCCTCGTCGATATCATTCATTTCTTCCCTACCTTCATCCACCCGTCCATCAGTACTTACCACTCACCAGTGAGCCCATTCTTATTGCACTGACCTCATCGGTCGGCTTACCGGCGCTTCATCTTCCCCGAATGCCAGGCTCCGGAAACAACTCCGACTATTCAAGTTGGAGGACGTGTGTTCTATATCGATACATTTTCCACCCGGAAGGCCACCGATGGGTTCCCGTCGCACCACGCGCACTACGCACTGAAGTTCTGCGCGCTTCCCACGACGACCCGACGTCAGGCCACTTGGGTTACCACAAAACCTACTACCGCATCCGCAGTCGATTCTTCTGGCCAGGTCTTTCCACGACGGTAGCTAAGTATATTGCCTCGTGCGCACTTTGCCAACACCGCAAGCGGCCCACTACTGCTCCAGTCGGGACCCTACAACCACTTCCTTGCCCAGCAGAGCCGTTCTCTGTCATCGGAAATGACCTCTTTGGGCCCCTCCCAAAACTACTTCAGACGGCAAGAGATGGATCATCACCGCGGTTGATCACTTGACCCGGTACGCTGAGACGGCCTCAATCTCTTCAGGAACTGCGTTTTGCCCGTGTAAACACCGAAGCTAGTCAAGAAGATCGCAAACATCGTTACGATGCCACTCATCGCGTCGTTCTCTACCGCCCTGGCGACGATGTACTTTTGTGGACTCCTGCACGAACGCCTGGCTTATGCGAGAAGCTTGAGTCGCGCTATCTTGGCCCCTACAAAGTTGTCGAGCAGACCTCACTGGTGAACTACCGTATCACATGTACCTGTTCATGCCCCCACTGACCAACGCTGCGGGACAGAGATTGTGCACGTTTCGTGTCTCAATTCCTATTGTATGTGTTCCACAGCGTAATTCGTGGCCAGACTGGCCGCTTCCGTCGACGGGGGAAATTAGTGTAAGAATTCATTGGACTTCATCTTCCTCATCTGTCAATAACCATCATCAGTCTTCGTTTCGTTCTTCATCATCAGCGCCATCGTGCTGTTGATTGGCGTCAGCTGAACCATGGTATTTCTATATATATATATATATATATATATATATATATATATATATTGTATTATGAACAATTTTATAATTTGAGAGAGGAAACAACGGGTCTGGTGCCGTACTTCTTTCTTCGCTCTCGTGTTGTTTTGCGCTGTTCTCCAAGATGAATACCCACCAACGTGCCCAAGTCTCTATTCTTCTATAGCCCGACAGGGTTTTCGTGAATGGGGCCTTGTGTATTAGCATGCCTGCGCGGATGCCATATGTGCCTGTCCCCTCAATTTAAGGGTCCCCAAAACATGGCGCTTTCTGAAGCTCGAAAAAATTTCAGGTGCGCCGATGAGCGCTGCTTCTCGACCAGCATATATACAGAGTGCTGTTCCTGGTCCTCTACGCCTACACTACATCATTGCTATACGTATCCGTGCATTAAACGTGACGAATTTATGGTGGAGATAAACGCGCGGAATATGCGTTTATATCCTGCGACGGGAGCAGTGAGAGAGCCTTTAAATGCGGTCGAGGTTGTATGCTTTTATACGAAGAAGTGAGTAAACCAACAAGATTTGCAGGAAAGGAGATATGCGGAGGAAAAACGATTCTATATAGAGCGCATTTAAAGTGTATACTCGTGTGCCTGCCATATACTCTGCCAATGTAATGCTCTAGATACCTTCCTCTAGAGATACGTTCACAGTTTACGAGAATCACTTGTGCCTTGCTTGGAAAGCTGCATGCATAAAATCTCGGTCGCAACGTCACGCGTTGCTTCCTTGAAATGTCACATGATATAAAGTGGGTCGAAATTTTTAGTGTATACATGCGGCGCAGTTATCTGCGCTATAACTAGGGCTCCGCGTTTTCGGATAAATGCAAAAAAAAAATAAAGATTCGATAAACATTCGCTAATAAAATGTTTGACAATTTTTATTTATTCGATAAACTTCGACTTTAATATCGCATTTTCAACGCTCAAAGGCTATTTTCAATGTCGAGAATACTCAGTCGAGGGAAGCGCACCTGCACCAGTGGCAACAACTTCGTAATGTATGCTTAAGTCTATTACCGAAATGCTTTATTGATTTAATACAGACTAACGTGTAGGTGTTTTGCATTCAAGTATTGGTGATTGTATGTATATGTGTTTGAGTGGTTGAACCTTCAAAAAATCTAAGGTACATTTTGTATGTTCGCATGCTTTTGTGTTCCCGTCATTTTATATAAAATTTCGGAACAACAACAACAACAACAAAAACAAAAACAACAACAACAACAAACAGGTCCTTTATTTTTCTTCAAGAAGAGGAGGTAAGCCTTAAAAAAATTAAAAGCTGCTTGTCTAGCTTTAGCACTAGCTTTTGCCCCCCCCCCCCCCTTTCTCTAAAAAAAGGTATACACTTTGGAGACCTTACAGAAGTTCAAATCAACGGCTTCAAATGAACAGGAAGTGAGAAGAAGTGAAAAAATGGAGAAACACGATTATCAGCAACAATGCGAGGCATAATTATTGGAAATTAAAGTAATAATAACACGTCGCAGCAACTTATAATGCAAAATAAACACCGTAATTCGAAGAATTGGACAATTTCAACAAATAATCTCTGATAAACGCTGGAATATCTAATAAAATAATAAACCCCAAAAAACGTACACCCCCTTATTTTCAAGAAAAATTTACTCCGAAAACACGGAGCCCCATATCTATGACGTGACACTTCGTGCTCATTGTATGCCTCCAAGCGTTAGCGCTCGTTACAACAAAGGCGTGCTCTTGACGCGAGCGTACGCAGGATCTTCGAAATCGATTGTCTGTCGCAAGAAAGTGGATACAGCGGTTGTTTACAAAAACGAGCTTTTGTCCACTGTAGTTCCAATCAATCAAATCATGACGCACGGCCAGCGTGTGAGAGAGAGGGAGAAAGAGAACTCTTTATTGAAAAACAGATAATTCAGCCGGCATATATAAATCGCTGACTTGCTACTCTGCGTGGGTAGCAAGCCCACGCAGAGTAGCCCCTCTCTCCTTATCCGTAATTTCAATTGGGGATTGAAATTACGGATAGGGAGAGAGGGAAAAAAGACAACATGTTAGGATTGAAGAAATAATAAGAAAGCCCACATTTTTGACCACTGAATGAGGACGCACGTTAATAGATTTTCCGTGGTGGCAAGCTACAGCTAGAGTTTGTCTATAGATAATCGATGATGTTCAAGTACGAGAACAAAAGTGTGGGGCAGGCTAAAGGACACAGTCAAGGGAGAAAGTTTTCTCGGTTATCGAATGCATGCAATGCTCATAAAGTGCACGCTCATCAGCGTACGCTCTACACTCGAACAAGACACGTTGCACAGTTTCTATGGAGCCACAGTTGTTGCAGTACGGCAGGTCAGTAATATGAATTAAACCGTGCAGACATGTTTTATGCGGTTGTGCTGGTTCGTATACAAAGTCCTCAGCTTCAAGTGTATACCACATGTCTACCTAATTGCCCTACTCGAAGTGCGCAGTGGTGTCGAGTTCAACTATACCGGCAGCTGTGCACCTGAAATCGCAAAAGAATCATCCTTACTTCGAGTGGGAGCGTCTCTGTGTGTACTCAACACGACGTCATAGATCATCAGCATGTGCCTGTCGAGACTGTGTACGAGTTCGCCCAATAAAAATGCAGAGAATATGCGTTCCAACAAAAAAAAAAACAGAACAAACGCTTAACACGAACCTAAAAGTGATACTTCTGACATGCGTATATAAGAAAACGTAAGAGGGGAAACTATTTAGTAAAGACTGTGGCGTCGCAGTTAAATCGTCAGGGCCGCAGTTTGGAGGTGATGCTGCAATGGAAGGGCGATTAACCTTAACCTTTCCGTTGATATAAACGCATCATTTTGTCTCTCTATATTTCACATACAAAAAGACGGGTAGTGATCACAGTAGCTCATACTTAATTTAGTTTCTTGTTTTCGTTTTTTTATGAGTGCGCGTGCGTTTTTTTTCCTCTATCTAACCCCTCTTTCTTGCCCCTACTTCCCCGCCCCCAGCGCTGGGTAGCAAACCAGATGCCAATATCTGGTTAACCTCCCGGCCTTTTCTTTCTCTCTCTCTCTCTCTCTCTCCTCTTGTTTAATCTTTGATATATCTGTGCCTCCGCAGCTGCAACTGCCGCGTGAACTTATCGACACATAGGCAGCTGTGTTGAACTTCTGAAGCACGGCTTGCCTAGAAACTTCTGGCGACGGCCAACCTTTTATTGCGACAGCAGTTATATGGACACTCTCGGCTGGATTTTGCCGCCAGAGTCATTCACCGTATATTTATACGCATCTATACATGCGAAAACGTCAAAAAGAAAAATAATACAGAAAAATAGTCCGGCGCGCGGAAACGAACGTCCGACCTCTTGCTTGAGAATGCGAGGTGTTAGCCACTGAGCCACGAAGGAACACCTCCTTCAACGTTGAAACGGCAAGCTATTTATATCCACCACTTACAGCTGGCTATGGCCATCTCCGGGGAAATATCGTGTTTTCATCATTACCAGCGAGATCGCTCAAGGAGCGCGAATCGCCAGATTGTGACGATGCGGCGGGGTGCGCTTATCTCGCGGTGGGGATAATCGTATGCCTTGCGCTTTCACCGGAACGGTTCTGTTGTAGTTACCGGGCGCACAAAGATCACTGCACTCGCAGCACAGTGTCCATTTGCAAAAAGAGCGCGCTTTTCAGACAAAGCGAATTAGTAACTGAGACGCTTATTCGCGTTCATCTGCATTTGTGAGTACGTTTCATGCGTCATTTGTGCGAAGAAACGCGAGGCATGTTTCGATCTGCTTGCCATTATTCGCGTGACCTTTCAATTTATTGCTATCAAGTTCATTGCTTCGCCTTTGCGGCAAAGCTGTGACTTTTCTATCTATGACGCCACCTCGCAAAAGTTCGAGGCTTGCTAATACGACCGCGTGACTGCTGAAGAGACAAGAGGCCAAATGAAAGTAGGTGAAGGAAAGAGCATTGTCTCGCCTTTTATTTATACCCGAGCTCAGACAGCAAGGACATCGGCGACATCTGAAAGACGTGGCATTTCGTAAAGCGGCGGCACTGCGCTTTTTGCTGTGTGTCGACAACCGCCTTTTCTATAGGCGATAACCACCTTTTATTGTCTCTTCGCGCACCTTCGCTCCCCCTTCTTTCCTTCCATTCTCTCCACCTCTCTCTTTACGCCCCCTCCCCCTCTCTAGGTCTATTGGATTACCCTTACTTTCGCTTCTCAGTTCTGTTCATGTCCCTTGAGTGCCCCTTGGCCTGAGTTTTTTTTTTTCCTCCTACTTTTACCCACTTGTCTATCACTCGCAAGGGCGTCAATGCAATGAGTGGTAGAGTCAGTAAGCCACCGTTTTTATCTGACCATAGAGTCTAACTTTGCTTCGAAAACGCTTAAGAAAGAAATTGAGCCAAATATTTGCGCTCATAAAATATCGATCATAAAAGCGTATATGCCTTCTGGACTCTTTAAACGCGAATTTCACTCTTGTCGGCCTCTGTGCACGGCAATGAATTCTGACCATCTGAGCTGCCTGAGTGCGTGCACACGTGTGCATTCGTGCATGCGTGTTGTGTGTTTGTGCGTCTGTGTTTGTGGTTTGTTTAGTGACTAGGTACATAGGCGTGAGCATGGGAGAGGATATGCATAGTCCCCCCCCCCCTTCCCCTAAGGGGAAACCCTACGCACATCTGTGGTCGCGTGCATATAAGCCTGAGCTGTTACATGAGTCCGCTGGCTGTCACAAAAGTCGCCGTTCCGAGCTAAAATGTTGATAGACTTTTATGCTTCCGTAACAGGTTGTTCAAGCGTCATGTTTAAGGCCGTTTTGTTTCCATCCTCACGCGTCTCCGCAGACTCGTGCGGGACGTGACGGGCGTCAACGTCAACATGCGAGTCGGCATCCACACGGGCCGGGTCCACTGCGGTGTGCTCGGACTCAAAAAGTGGCAATTCGACGTCTGGTCTAACGACGTCACGCTAGCAAACTACATGGAAGCAGGTGGAATTCCAGGGTAAGTGTACACAAATTTATTGTTGAACGCAAAGTAACGATCACAGCCCACTTGCTTTTCCTATCTCAATGGCCTATTGCAGTCAGGAAATGTAACCAATTGCGGCCCCTACACCACCCAGAGGTCGAAATTTAGTTTTGGTGTTGCAGTTATGCACCAGTCTAGAACAATCACACAGACGCCAGAATTTTTCGAAACGGTGCGTAATATCGCAGTTGTGCACGCGTTTCACTGTGTAAAAAAAATCTCCTCGCTGGTTTCACTTTTTCCTTCGCTATGCTCTGTTCACTGCCCGTCTCTCCTCCCGGCCGAGTGGTCCTCCTTGCCGTGCGGGGAAGAATAGCGGCGAGCGTGCGTGCGTGCGAGCAGACAAACAGGTGTTGTGGATGGCGGGCAGCCCACAGTGTTGACGTCAAGCGAACATTGAGGGTTTGAACACTGCCAAGAGGCCTGAAGGGGGTAGAAGGAATGGGTTGGCTTGTTGGTCAAACTTTACTGAAAAGAGTTGTTTTCTTGAAACTTGTGGGGCGCCCGCAGCTCGCAGCGCTGCGCGATTGGCATTGTTGATATATTGGCGGCGTTTTGGAGTCGACGCGCGCATTTACTTTAAATGGTAAAAAATTATGATAGGTGGTTTAGGGGCCCTCAGTTGTTATTGAAAGCCGAAATTCCACCCTTTCGTCTGTAACTCGTCATTGTATGTTCGCCACTGAGTAGTAAAAAAACTTTCATGAAAAAAAAGACAAGGCTATCTGGCAATGCAAGACAGCTTGGGTCACCTTGGCCTGTTAAGCGCATGTTTTCCTATTCTTGATTGATATGTGGAGTTTAACGTCCCGAAACCACCATACGATTATGAGAAACGCCGTAGTGGAGGGCTCCAGAAATTTCGACCACCTGGGGTTCTTTAACGTGCACCCAAATCTGAGCACACGGGCCTACAGAATTACTGCCTCCATCGCAAATGCAGCCGCTGCAGCCGGGATTCGATACCGCGACCTGCGGGTCAGCAGCCGAGTACGTTCCACTAGACCACTGCGGCGGGGCTGTTTTACTATTCTTGTGTATATCGAAGTGAATTAATAAGGTCACAAAACTCCGAATGCACCAACGCAGAAGCGTGGCGGTTCGGGCTGGTTGGTATGACATGACGATTGTTATAGCGCGAGATCAGAACGATGACAAAGGGACAAAGGGATTTTCGTTCTGATCTCGTGCTATAACAATCGGCACCAACGCGACCATTTTCATGCGTATGATTGCTCTGTAGCACTGTTCGAGACAAACGTAAAGCCCGACATCACCGCGCCAACTGGAATAACTGTATATATACGCAACAACTCTCATACCGCAGGAGCGTGCACATCACCAAGGAGACGCTACAGTTCCTGGGCGATGACTACGAGGTGGTGCCGGGCGAAGGCGGCCAGCGGCACCCGTACCTGCGCGACCACAACATCGAGACGTACATCATCATCCCCAACGACAAGAAGCGCATGGCGCCGCCCGAGAACAACGCGTCGGCGGCACTGCACGGGGTGGCCAAGGAGATACGCATCATGGGCCACGCGAACGCCAGGCGACATCTCAACATGGGGTGCGTGTATAGTGAGCACTCGTTCTGTGTTTATCTCATTACCAATGTCTATCCTGGTTGTTTTGTGATGACTGTTACAAGACGACGACGACGACGACGACGAAGGAGCCAAGCAATCGCAAGCAAGTCAGTGTGTCAGGACGGCATTCTGGATCGCGTAGAACGCATAATCCTCGTCTGAAGGCACACAACAAATGCTTAGTTTTGCCGTCTTGCTCTTCAGTCTAAAACTTTGGGCCTGTATTCAAATGGGAGACCTCTTATGTAAAGGGCCTCTTATTTTGCGATCTTGAGAATTCTGCTAGGCGGATGAGCTCACTCAAGAACCGTCTTCAAGGGCACTGGAACGATAAAGAAGATAAAGCACCCGAAGCTTTAACAAGCAGGATTATTCAGTTGTGTCCATTTTACTTTCAGGCTGAAATACGTGGCGCAAGGGTGCCAAAGAGAAGAACGAGAAGAGACGGCGCTCTTTCTGTCTCTTTTCCTTCTTCTCTTTGGCAACCTTGCGCCACATATTTCAGCCTAATATGTACCAACTAGCCCAACACTACTGTGAGCTTCAAAGTATGTACTTGAAATATCTTAGAAGAAGCCGTGCAAGGGCAACAGACAAGCTATAACGGGAGGAGGTGTAGGTTGAGAAAACATCCGTTGCATCTGCTCTTTATCAAGTGATGTCTCGTAAAATCAAAATCTCGCAGTAAAGACGTATATTACAAGCGAATGGCCGCGTGGGCGAAAGAGGCTGAGCAGAACGCGTGCAGTCCTTTGGGCGGCCTTCCAACCTTATTCGGAGATGTTTACATGTTCCGCCGTGTTTCCCTGCCCGTTTTTTCCGAACAAGAAAAACGGTCTGCCAGATAGCATTCGCCCGGGAGCACCCCTATGAGTCAACCTATAGGAGCACAAATTCCAAGATGCATGTATACACAAACGACGCTTTTTCTTTCTCTCTCTCTTTTCTCTCGCTTTAGCTTTTGCGTTTGATGACGGTAGCAAGCTCTCATGCCCGCGAGCCTTGGCAGCAGATTGGAATGCGCTTCCCATGCGTTCCTCCTAACTTTTCTTTCTTTACTCTCTCTTTTCGGACTTCTTACGCGCGCGGACACAACAAATCGCCCGCATAACAAGGCGTTCTGACTTATCGATGCTGCCGAGGCGAGCACCCGCCTACTCCGTTATTTGCTTTGGAACTCTCGCCGCGCTAAGGCAGCAGCAATTTATGCAGCAGCAATACTTCGCACTACGTCCACAAGGTTTACGCTGCATGCTGCCACGACGATATATATACGGTTTACTTTGTTTGCTATCCACTGCTTTCCTGGCAGCATAATAAGAAGGGTGTGAGAGAGAAGGAGAGATAAAAGAGGATTACGCCCAAACTATAGTCTACATAGTGATGGGCGTACTGCCGGGGTACGCTGCCGCTTACGGAAGTATCGACGCGGACGGTGATGGGTGCACATATATTGCATACGTGGGGGACGAAGCCTCCGCGTCGAATTATTCATAATCGCGATGCGGTATCCCCGCCACAGGACCAAGGGCTACGTGGTCGGCGAAAAGAAGAACTCGCAGGACGAAGTGAACGACTACCTGTCGCACGCAATCGACGCCCACAGCATCGAGCAGCTCCGCGCGGAGCACTGCAAGAAGCTCACGCTCACCTTCCACAAGGCCGACGTCGAGGAGAAGGTGAGGCGCCCTGCATCATCCCCAGTTTGTTTGGTTGCGCAACTGAGTTGAAGTATTATACTGACCTTGTTATCGCGGTTTAAGTGCGATCTATCGCATTTTCACGCGACTTATCTGGATTTTCCCGTTTAGGCATGTGTAAATGCATGGCTAGATGAATACATGTTCGTAGTCCAATAATTAGAATAATTATAATAAAAAATGTGCCGCTCTGAGATTCAATCAGCGCAACGGTGCCAAAACCAGGCATGAAACCAACAGTCTCACATGTAGGTGATGAATTTTCACAACAACAATTGTAGAGGCGCGTTGATTGTATAGCGCCTAGTATCACAGTATATTCTTTTTATTTCGATTTTGTTCATTGGCAATAGCTTTCGATAACGTGCTCGCTTATCAAGTTTGCCCCACCCCCTCCCTCTCTACAACTTCTCTCCCTCTCGCGTGCACGAAATGCTCTTGTGCTAGTTCAGTCTGTTTGGTGAGAGAAAACCTCTGCCAATCCAGCTGTTAGACTCATTATCAGCGAAAGAAGGAGCCTCATAGTGGAACATCGCAAGAATACACAGGGAGGCAGGCAATACAGAGGATACCAGTGGTAGGTATATATGTTGTTCATCTGAAAACAAGTATAAGTTGAAAATTATCCCATGCGTTGTCTCTCTTGTCTGTGACCCCATGAGTTTTTTGCGCTGTTCCACAACGCGTTCATAGTACCAACTAGCTCGGCTTTCCGTATACTATTCAATGAAGGAGGTCAACGGTAAATAATATTTTTGTGGGCTCCATCTCATATCGTTTTCTCGCCAAAGTTAGTTCTGGGGCTATGCACGTGGTCGAATAGTTCGCACGCTGATTTCGACATGTGAGGGAGTCGTCGCGGACGGCATCACGCTCGTAATCAAGGCGATCCCTCAGACGAGGAGTTTCGTCCAGGGCTGCAACGCTTTTCGGGCTGGTAGAGAATCTAATTTGCTGTCGTCAAAGAATCGCTATGAGAATGACTCGTGGGAAATTGGCTTGCGTTGCATGCACGCGTGCGCTACGTAGAGCTTGCCTCTGTATTGTCTCTGGCGACTCCTATATTGCGACATTATGGAGAGAAATTATGAGGTGCTCGGCAGAGCGAACACACATAAGCAAGCACGCTTCGAAGACTCTAGATAGCCACTTCAAGGGCCACTTCGAGTTGAGTGCGCGGACATTACACCGTCACCGTCGTGCCCATTCCGTAAAATTTTCTTTGCGTTTCTTTTTTTTTTTTTGCTTTCTATATGGCATGAACGACACGCCTGAATTACATTTATAACGTCAGCCATATTGGGGTGTTGTGAAAGAGTAAGAAGTTTCTCTTTTGACACTTCGGCGCAGGGGTGTTCACTAACACAATTGAAACGTACGCCGCATGCGTGCATGCTTGAAAACGACGGTGCTGATGCTGACTGTGAACGGCCTTTGTGGTTTAATGGCCTCCGTGTCGGCAGCTGGATGAAGGCTCCCAGCTTTTTTAGGTTTAGATTTATATTGCACTTTAAAGGTTCTAAGTCTATATTGCAGTTTCATTTCCGCACTTCAAAACGAGAAATTATAGTGCCGTTATCACCAGTGGTGTAATTAACTTCTCACAAAAGCGCCACCCATATTTGTTTGTTTTTCATTAGTTATTGTTTTAAGTTACATTCTTTGATAGCACTGAAATGTCTAGTGCACGTAACAGACTCTTGTTTCTTTTCCCACCTTTCGTTGAAAGTGTTGAACAATGCATTGTGTAAACGTGTCACTACTTGTTTTGATATACACAATATTTCATTTTCTTGTATGTAGTGCCGTAGTTATTGTTTTAAGTTACATTCTTTGATAGCACTGAAACGTCTAGTGCACGTAACAGACTCTTGTTTCTTTTCCCACCTTTCGTTGAAAGTGTTGAACAATGCATTGTGTAAACGTGTCACTACTTGTTTTGATATACACAATATTTCATTTTATTTGTATGTAGTGCCGTATTTGTTTCACCCGATTGACTTGTTATGTTGTTTTGTAAACCGGCCCCTTTATTGTTCAAGTTCATTTGTATTCACAGTGTAACCCATTCACTCCTGCTTAAAGCCTGAAAATTCAGGCCAGCAGTATTCAATAAATAAATAAATAAATTGGGAGCCTTTCCTTTCTCTCTCTTTCTCTCTGTTGCACTCTCACTCTTTTTTTCTGCCCGTTGGGTACACCGTGAATAGTAAGGAAAACACAGTGGAGGGCCCTGTATCAAGGAAAGAATAGGATAGTATATAGCGTCATGGGTAGGCGCAAGACAGGCCTGTGGGCACAATGTTTTTTTTATTATTTTGGGGGGCGGGGGGGGGGGGCTAGAGGAGAGACAGGGTCTTCCTTCATAAGAATATCAAGGGGACGGGTAGGACCCCCCCCCTCCTCCTCCATCAAAATATCAGGGGGACGGGTAGGACCCCCACCCCCCCCCCCTAAATACGGGCCTGGTACAAATACGGAGGGAAGAATAGGAAACCTTTGTTGTCACGGGAATGCTACCTTGAGTGCACTCGGGTAATTGATCTTAAGCTTTGACGCTGTTGGTTTCTGGAGCACAACTGCTGAAATCAGGCCCGTAGCCAAAGGGGTACCATAGGCCCCTCGAAGTTTTTGTGGAGGACGTTGTTTTATAGAAAATAAACAATAAAATAGCATTTTTCCCGTTTCCTGAGCAAGTGCCTCCACCCCTAAATAATTTCTGGCTACGAGCCTGGCTGAAATACACATGCAAACACGGGAGAGAATGAGACTGTTAATATATTTCCGGGCATTTGTTGCCTTTTTGAACATGGCTGTATAAATTGCAAGCTAAACGTATCGCAGCGACAGCCTCAAATCAGCAGGCTCGTTGCTTGTTTACAAAATTATTGCAATACACTATACTAGCAGCAAGGTCTTATAGTGCATGCAAATGTTGCAGCATGATTGCCACTACGCATAGAAAAGAAATCGATGCTCTCATTGTTCAAACATCTTTCTTTTGATATCGTGCTGGGTATTTAGTTTTTGTTCCTATTTCACTGAAAACATGATCAAAGGGCTCGTGCTGAGTTCGTTTTCTCAAGTCAACTAACATTTTTCCTACTATTCAAAATCGACACGCCGCTACAGACCGCACCTGTGTCATAAATTTGAAAAAAAAGTGTGAGCAAGCCAATAAATGTTTATAATTACAGTTTGAATAGCTGTAGAACACATACACGCGAAAAGCGAACTAATTTCTTTGACCATGCGTCCTTCCTCATTATATCCGCAATGCGTACTTCCGTAACATCATTGTAAAACCAGCATGTACAAATAATCGCCATCACAGTGTTCGGTGATTCCACCCTGACACGCTCCATGCCACTACCGAAGCACGCCAGTTTATTCAATAAGTTACCATGCTGTCAGTCACTGTTCATTTGAACTGTTTGTGTTTTTTTATTTAAGCCCAAATTATTTGTCATGGCTTCTAGCTTCTCCAGCGTGTGCATCACACTGCAGTACAAATGCTCATCGTAAGAAAAAAAAATTGGGCCGTAATGTTTTGTTTTTAGTTATGATTTTTTCTTAGCGCACCTGAGAAAGCTAATCACGCCATTTTGATTTGCGGCTGCTTCTGTCGATCTGCTGTAGCATGCATGGAGTACCATTTTTTTTTCAAATTCAGTACACCATGCACACCCTTATGAAAATGGCCCCAGCCGTGCTGTGGTTTGCAACAGTTGCATGTGACTTTGCATCTGAATATTTATGTAATCCTTGAAAAAAAAACAAATTCCGCGAAATGAAACGCAAAAATCCGCTTCGAGATTAGTCAGGTCACAATTCGAAGCTTATTTTCCGGACTAAACATTCGTTTTTTCTGTTTTTTGCTATGTTGGATGAACCAGCGATTTTCCATTATCCCACCCCATTGATAAAAGTGCACCCTTGTTAGGCGCTGTCGGCTACAGTGCACCTACACTGTTCGCCTTCTAGATACGCAGGCTAAACATATTCAGCACCTGTCGCCTTAATAACGACTGAAATTATGTATGCGAGGTTCGGTTACTGCTAAGAAGCCGCCCCAACCACTACACTCGCATAATGTTCGACAGAGAACATAGCATCTCTAACGTCGTTTCAGAATCACGCTCGGTAAGACCGTTGATGACCTCCTGAATCGATTATCGGAAAACTGATTGTACATGGTCCGAAAAGAATTGATTCTGAGCAAACGAGAGGAAAAAACCATTCGAAGTGAAGTTATAGATGTTCTGCGCAAAATAATTTTTGGAACGTTTGGCGGTTATAACGAAGTAGTGTATGTACACGTAGGTATATATAGGAAGAAGCTCCTTATTTTCACTCAATACGAAAGATTTTCTTCTGTTTATATGGTGTTTATTATTTATGTTTAATTATGCGAGCGCCGTGGAGCTCGTTTGTCAAGTATTTGGTATAAATTTAGGTACGGGGCCTTGGCATAATTACGTCTGACCTTTACTCATTTCGTGTGCAGTCGTGACGTCACTCCCCCCCCCCCCCTTCAGCTGCTACGTTTTGTTTCATTAAGCCGCGCTGGTTCAGGAAAACTACTGCTGATTGCCTTTGCTCACCAAAAAGGAGAAGACTCTATATCCTTTTAGAAAAGGGAAGCGCGCCACATATTGCACCGTGCGGGCCTTTCGCGATTAGCGTGCAAAGTGATTAGCGGTGTACAGAGTGGGTGGTGCAACCCACCTCCGCGTCGCAATTGGTGCGCGCCCCTAGCGGCCGCGTGTCGTAACTTCCCTTGAACGCACTTAAATTCAGTGGGCGACCTCTTATTGATTGACACAGCATTTCGATCGTCAAAAACTGGAGTCGTGTACAATGTAACCAGGAGATAGAGTTAGGGCTGTTCAACACGGCACTGTTGTAACGTACCTTGCCTAAAACGTCATAGAGCATCCTTTTCCAACTTTCTTTTTCTAATTTCCCACCGCTTAGCTTAGGCGTCCGGCAGTACACCATGCGTTTTCTTCTATTGCAAATTCAGTACTACTACTGCTGCTGCTACGAGTATACTGCTTCTGCGGTTACTACTACTACTACTACTACTACTACTACTACTACTACTACTACTACTACTACTACTACTACTACTACTACTACTACTACTACTACTACTACACCGGTGACGAAAATTTTGTTTTATTTTTACTCTGCCATTTTAAGCATATATTTTACACCGTCATATTCGTGACGAGAAGGCGTCAGTGGAGCCGTGGTGGACCCCAGTATAAAGCATTTTTTTGTTAAAAAGAAAAAAAAACGGTGTGGGCTGTTGTGTTGAACTGAAATACATGGGCACAAGCGAAAGCGCTGTGTTGACAGTTCTGTCTGTGTTGCCGGTAGGAGACGTATTGCCAGGCGCATTCAGAAAAAAACAAAAAAATCACTCTAAGACAAGGTGGAGGTGTGTTTAAGGCATTGTATACCGCAATATATGGGCATGCCGAGAAGCGGCCACGTTTTATAGTTTCTTCTAAAAAAAAAAAAAAAGAACACGAAGTGAGAAAAGGAAAGTGAAAAAAATAGGAAGAATGAAACTGAACAAACAAATAAAGAAAAATTCATAAAAACGCGTATATACTAACCGTGTCACGCGACACTATTTCTCCCTCATCCCTTCTTGCCCTCTCTCCCGCAGTACATGAAAGAGCCGGACCCGATGCTGGGCATCTACATCGTGTGCGCGGAAGTTGTGTTGGTGTTCATATTTATCATACACATGATCATCCTGGACCTGTGAGTATACTTCGAAGCACATTTTTTTTTTCCTTTTTCGCGTGTCTCTTTTGATCGCGAGAGCGCGATGAGAAAAAGCAATCATTACACGCTGGACGAAATTAAGGTTGAGGTGATGCGCGTGGTTGGAGATTTCTCAACTGCTTCAGAATTCGAAGTTGCTCCTAATAACGTTGGGCCAGAACGTGTAACGTCAAATTCTGAGCATGTAACACTGTAGTTGCGAAAAAAATGAAAGAAAATGCGCACGGGCTTTCAGACAGTGCTTTGATTTGCAGTTTTCTCGATATTGCAAGAAGCACCATCGCTATCTCGTATCACTCTCGGTTAACTTAATAGTACGTGCAGTCTGATTCGGAAATCCTTAAAGGTTATTGTGTATGTAAAGGTAAATACATGGTGAACACAACCCCCCAAAAAACTATTCATCCCAGTGTTCAACCACGTGCCCTCTTTCATTGAATTCGGAAACTGCACTTGTGCACTTCAAAAGTGTGTAGCCGGCACAAATATTCAGACTAACTGTGTTCGGCTGTTTCACGCTGACTCTGTCAATATCCCTATCGTATTGTTATTAAATAGCTTTAATTGACGTTCCTGAAACCGCCGCTATAATGGGGACGTTCGCGATGTCACGTTAGTGTTATCAAAACATGTCGCGCTGGTTCTTTCATTATTCACGCACAGATGAGTTGCTGCAACGTCGTTATCAGATTGGAGTATGTTAATCGCAACTTTATTTGTCATGAAAGCCGCCATCATGAAGTGCTAGTTCCTTTAGAAGCTGCGTCGATATGACGGCCCGTGCAAGTTATCTATACGCTTTGCTAAGTTGCCGGACTGTCTTGCATGCGCACACGATCAGAGTTGGAAATATTAGAATTGATTGATTGATTGATTGATTGATTGATTTGAAATTATGGTTTTCTGCAAATGCGTGGGTGATCTCTCCGCCCGAGGGAAACCTTTAGCACCGATGTTATCCGCACACGGTGCACAGTTTATGAAAACACCCGGACGACGACGAGTGTTACCGAACGAGCTGGAAAAAAAAACACAATTAAAAAACTTGTTTACTCAACCGTAAAAGCGACTGGCCGTATTTTCTTTAGTGCCTCAAAGGCCCGATGAAAGTGCAGTTTGTCGCAGTTTCAGAATTCATCCTATTTGCAATGCTAATCTTTACCGCTCGTGTTCTCCGCAGTGTCAAGACTGACACGGGTAAGTAAGTTCGTCGTAAAGTATACTACTATATAGTATGCAAAGGGATCCGGTGCTCTTTTGATTATCAAAACAGGTCGCGTTTGCCATTCTTTCAACTATCGCTGGTGCTATTGGTCCTTTTTTATTTTGCATTGTGTTTATTTTTTCAACAGATCATGGATCCGGGTATTTATCCAGATAGGAGGAATCGCCCTTATAATTATGGTTATATGTATCATCCTGTGCCTGCATCTAGAGGTAAGAACTTTCTCACTGTGCGCTTTTCTCTTTCTCTCTATCTCTGTCTCTTCTTCACTATAGAGACCCGAAAGATGGTTAGATTTACCCCACGAAAGAACGGTCTATAGCAGAAAATATTACCTCGGCGAAATGCCGGAAACAACAAGAAAGCACTGTCAAATATATATATAGGGAATAAAATGAAACGCTGACTCAGTACGCTTATAATTCCTGAAAGATAAGGAGAAAAAAGAGAAGTACCGGACTTCAAGGACAACGCAAGCAAACACATACTCTCAGTTCACAAGATATGGGTGCTTTACACTGTACAAACTGAAGCTTTCTCTCTTTCTCTCTCTCTCACACGCAATGGTCAAGGCTTCTTTCGATTTTCCTATATACAGCGCTCATTTAAACGTATACAAACTTTATACTTGAAGCATTGAGCTTTGTAAGTTTACTTTTAAGACAACGCTTGGGAATAATTTCCGCTTCCTTTATCGGCTTGTCTCTTTGCATATAATAAAATGCTCCTGCAGCTATATAGAACAAGGTCGTGACATTTCATCGGTGGCAGTACTCATTAAGAGTGGTGAGGGGCCGAAAACTGCACCACGTCTGAATCAACCTTGGATTTGCAAGTTGCTTGGTAAAATTCCATTAACCATTTCTTTTCAACTGCTGTTCTTTAATCGCACTCATCTGTGCGACCTTGAGACATACGAAGTTCAACCTTCGAAACTATTCACTGTAGGACCTTGAGACATACAACGTTTAACCCTTGAAACTATTCACATTGCAAAACACTATTTCAATTTAACCAATCTTTTTATACGGCTGTCATGATTGGGCAAAAGAATAACCTTCATCGTATTTATTGGCGCATACAGCGCGCGTCAACCGAAATCGCCAGTTTTGTGTGTGTGTGTGTGTGTGTGTGTGTGTGTGTGTGTGTGTGTGTGTGTGTGTGTGTGTGTGTGTGTGTGTGTGTGTGTGTGTGTGTGTGTGTGTGTGTGTGTGTGTGTGTGTGCGTGTGTGTGTGTGTGTGTGTGTGTGTGTGTGTGTGTGTGTGTTTTCTTTTTTGTTCTTTATGTCGAATAAGGCTGCACCATTCAGGCAAAGTCGGGTTTCTTCGAAAGGCAATCTTTCAATTTTCAATCATATGTGGGCTTTGCTGCAAAAAAAAAAAGACAGACGAACGTGTCCAATGTCAGCGACAATGCGCTTTTTCTGTCACTGGTCGGCGATGTAGACCATGTTGCTAAAATTAGCTCCATACAATATGAGGCGCTATAATAAATATATATTCGTAATCGACCTATAGCATATTGATCTGTGACTCCTGCCATAATCTCCTCTACGATCATAGTTGAGCGGTTGCCGTTCTAACCGCACATATGCGGGCCTCATATACACATGCACTGGGCTGTTGCAAATTCTATCCTGCGCGTTGCTTTATTTCGTTTTCTTGCGGAATAGTTTACATCGCAGTGTTCATCGCTGTCAGAAGTACAAGAATACAAACTAGGTCACGACAGGAGCCGTCAAATTCGATAAAACATTTAAGTTTCGGGGCGAAGTGAGATTGTGCGGGCATTACTCTACTGATTCGTAAAGCACTGCGCCATGGCGTGGACAACGCAAGCAGTGTCGGTGCGGCAGGCTTCTAATGTGTACCGCGTATTATTATTCAGGACATTGCTCTGACCGCGGTCGTTTTATGCGTGTTTGAACAAGCGCCGCGCGCTCGATTCGAGCGAGACGAGCTCGCCCGTCTTGCCCACGGGGAAATTTATGACGGCCCCGTAAATAGCACTCCCTCGACATGCGGTGCCGACCTTGCGTCTGCGTTTGTTCAGCGCGAAAGCGTGTTTTGGCCGGCCCACTGCAACACAGGGTCGAATCTATCTTTATGGAATATTTATCTTCACTGTTGGAACAGCTTGCAGACATGACTGATTTATACGTAACGCATTTAACTTTAGCTTGGCTCTTGGAACAGTCATCAAAGTCAGTTATAATAGATGTTGCACAGATTGTTGCCAGATAATATTCGCGTACAAATGTTTATTTTCTAGTTCTGACGACCTGCCTATTTAGTTTCTTTAACGGAGCACACAGAGTGGCCATGCAATCAGGTTAGTTTGTTCCACAGTGGGCAAACGTATATATCGGAACGCAGGAATGACTTTGAACGTGTTGAAAGTCATTGTCCCGGTCGTTAACTACTCTGTTGCCCTTCCCACAAGATAGCGTCGCACGCTTACATACGTCTGCACTCATTCCTGCACAAAGTTCGCAGGCACACGAATGTAACAATATTACGTTGCTCTTCGAGGGAAGAAGTCGCGTGGAGTCAGTAATGCGTTGTGGTTGTGTTTGATGTGCCTATAGTTCTTGCTTCTCCTTTTATTCTTTTTCAGCTTTTCACGGCTGTGATTCCTTCCAAGTGTTACAAGATTTCCGAGAAACTCACGGGAAACAGATTGCATAGCCAAGTTATTTCAATTGTGATCTTAATCATTGTGTACGTCTGCTGCATGACATCGGCGGTGAGTGGTCTTCCATACTTATGGTACCAGATTCGCATTGCGAAATTTCGCTACGTGGAACACTTACCGATGGCTTACGTGGTTTTCTTTATTGTTTCTTTGCTTCCTTACAGATCATGCCCGAATCGGAGGACGTCGCGTCGTGCTGGTACTACGACGACAATTTTACGATGATAGCGAACGTAACGTGTATGCAAGAAAACTACGTGAACGTGCCTGAGGTGAGAGCCACGCATGATTGTCACGATTTGCGATTAGTGAACTCTTATCGCGATGCAGTCACCGAAGTGATAGTAGGCGTAGCGTGTTTAAATAAAGTGGTTGATGATTTAGAGTACTTGGTACTCTGCTATTAGATAACATAAAACCGTCCCGGGGGCCTCATGCGTGATAAGGCCGCGCCGACAAATCAACAAAACAAAATGGAGACGCTGAAACGCTTGAAACCTACAGCTGGCACTCGTAGCTTATAAGCTTGTTATAACTGCGAGAACTCGGTAGCATCGTATACGCGGAAATCTCGTATTTCGCGTACAATGCTAAAAAAAATTCGACAATCGAAGGTGCCCTCGTCCACGTGCGCATTTGTACGCCCTGTTTTCGAATGATTGATGCCCCTCTCGATCGTGGGCTTGTCGGCGCTCAACAGCTTCTGATATGTCGATCCGTTGTTTTATCAAGGTCAATTGTCATTTCACTTTGACACTGCTGTCTGGATATGAGCGCGTGATCACCATTGTTGCTTGTAGCAACAGAATTGTTGCACCACGACGCGCGTCGGTGAAGGTCCAACGTTCGGCATGGAGGAAAGACATATAGGAGGAAGCGTTGCGCAATACCCTCGGTTGGCAGTGGCACGACTGTAACTAAGTGACTAACAAATGTGCATATTTTTTTACCTTTTTGCCGTTGTAGTTTGCTCGCTTTAAGCTTTTTTAAGCAAGCACAATGACAACATCAGAATTAATGAAGCTGTTGTATACAATATACACAAGCAATAAAAGCTTGTCATCTCATGCGTATGTGTTTACATGTGTGAACTGTATGTATACGACGTACGTGACCGAAAGAAAGAAAGAAAGAAAGAAAGAAAGAAAGGAAGAAAGAAAGAAAGGAAGAAAGAAAGAAAAAATAAAGAAAGAAAAAAAGAAAGAAAGGAAGAAAGAAAGAAAGAAAAAAAAGAAAGAAAGAAAGAAAGAAAAAAGAAAGAAAGAAAGGAAGAAAGAAAGAAAGAAAGAAAGAAAGAAAGAAAGAAAGAAAGAAAGAAAGAAAGAAAGGAAGAAAGAAAGAAAGAAAGAAAGAAAGAAAGAAAGAAAGAAAGAAAGAAAGAAAGAAAGAAAGAAAGAAAGAAATGGATGAATCGATGGATGGATGGATGAATGGATAATGAAAGTAGTACGACAGGTGCGCACTTCCTAGCTTTGCCTCCCGAAAGGGAAATGACTCCAACAAATTTTTTTTTTTTTCGCTTTGACGACATCGTGTTGAAGATGTTGAAGAGTTCCGGTAAACCAGACCAAATAAATGCAGTTTAACTGGTGCATTGTGTCAAAGCTGATTTCACAAGCTTGGTTTACGTCGTTGCTTGTGCCAGTACCCATGTTTGTGGTAGCAATCAAAACTGTTTCATGGCGCGAAGCAACACAGATACGACACGAGTTCGAAACTTTCAACAGTGCAGACCTCGCTCATCACATAATGCATCAATGTAATACAATTCGTTTATTATTTACTCGGTAGGTATGTACAAATCAGTTCTCACATAAGGCGCATTCAAGATTCATCTACTCCATTCACGACGCCTTGCGAGTGCTGACTTTGGAGGCTGTTGGCATCTCGTTTCATTTTTCTTCTTGTTGTTGTTTGCAGTACCTCACGCTCTGTCTGGCTCTGGTGCTCCTAGCCTGCGCAGCCGTGCTCGTGCTGACGACCGTCGAGAAGATGGTGCTCCTGCTCCTCTTCACATTGCCTTTCTGCGCACTGAGCTTCACGTGGGACGACAGCCTGTGGAACTTCGTCCCTGGGTACGAACCTTTATTCATGCGCAACCATCAGCGACATTCGAGACGCGTTCGTGTCATATTCGAAGATTTGTTGATTGGAGCCGTCTGTTTACAGAACTTATATCTACCCTGCAGGAACGGCGAGAACAGACATCCGTAATCTAAATGCGAGAGCGTTAAGAAAAAGTTGACCCAATAAATGAAACTAATAAAAATCAGGACCCCAGCAGGTGTTGAACCTTAGCATTCTGCATGACTGCCAGGTATTCTACCAGTGAGCCACGCCAGCTCTTGACGCTGCTTTGTCAAAACACCATATTCTGGCATAATGTTGGTGCAACGTCAATTGTGGTGCAGTGCTAGCCATGTAAGTGTATAACAAGGGGTTAAACACGACATATGTGCTTCTATGACGCAGGCGTGATGTAATGTTAATGCCTACTGTGGTTCCAGTGTTGACTCCGCTTTTATAGCAGTCTAATATTGCCCCACCGCTGTGGTCTATTGTGGCTAAGGTACTCGGCATGCTGACCCGCAGGTCGTGGGATCGAATCCCGGCTGTGGCAGCTGCATCTTCAATGGAGGCAAAGTGCTGTAGACTCGTGTGGTCAGATTTGGGTGCGCGTTAAAGAACCCCAGGTGGTCGAAAATTTCGGAGCACCTCCGCTATATATGGTGTCTCTCATAATCATATGATGGTTTTGGGACTTTAAACCCGGCACATTGTCGCACATGCGTAAATAGATGACCTTTTCCCCTCATTTTCCTGTTACTGACTCTGTATTGGACTTCTTGATCGAGATTACTCGGTAGGAAAGCATTCTTTTTGGTGCACACGCACTAGCTTTACTGCAGTGTCGAAATGTGCATCGCTGATTAACTCGCCTCTTTTGCTGCATTCCACTTTGTTCGCATTTTCTTCCAATAATTGAGCACCTCCTATATTCCCGGACAACTCTCTATCTATTTGCCATGAAAAGACTTCCTTTCGAACAATTTGGCCTTTCCCCCTCCCCCACTCCCCCCCCTCGAAAAAAAAAAATCCTGGCTATGTGTCTGTTAACCAGGTCTAACCAAGTCGTAGTTATTGGTATGCTATCCTGCACTTACTGCACTGACAAATATGGGATTAGAGAGAGAAAGAGAAGGTGTCGATAACACATGGTGTGCGTCCAAGTAATATGTATAATAAATGTTTGTCTTGTTTTCTCAAAGAAGTTGTAAAAGCGCTGTTTCTGCACAAGTCACTAAAGGTGTGCGATCCACCTGCCCCTCGTGCACCGCCTCATGGTGCACGACACCGCGTTCCCCGATTCTCTGGTGCACTGCACTGCTGTGCTCGATATCTGCGCGGTGCAGGAGTGATGCCGCCGCGGTGCAGAGAATTCCTGAACCTGCTCTTAGGAGGTGCCACTGATGGATCAGTGGGAGGTGCCTCCGCCACCTCCGCGGTGCAGCTCAGAAGCAAACGACGCGTTCCGCCGATGCTTGGTTGCACATGGCGTTGATCGTGGATGTAAATTTACAATGCCCAACCCCAAATATAATGGCATGATTGTGGCAGACGGCAGCGACTGCTGAGGGATTCTTTTTTTTTTTTTCTGAATGCGGACGGGCGCACGGGAAACAAGGCCTTGCGAGCGAGCAGAGCAAACGACAGGAGATTCCAAAGTGAAAAATTAAGAGGCGATGGCGCTGCACCTGCACCACCTGCATGGTGTTCGCACTGCAGTGGCACCATCTGAACTTTTGCAGCACCCGTTCGGCGTGCCACGTGGGTATAGAACACACCTCATGTTTCTTTCGCTGAAGCATTTGTGTATAACTTTCGCTCGGGCACATAAGGTTAAGGGCTCAATATGTAACACGCGTGGCATTCATATATTTCATAACGTCACCCTTTCCCTGTTTATTAAAACAAGAACGAAACCGAAACAAGCCCACCAAACGACAGGCCAACTAAAGTCAAACAAAGTCAATCCAGCACGACATTTGGCGGTTGAACATGGCAGCGTTCGTGGCGTTTAACGCGTGTTAACGGGTTCGTTTGCATTTTTTATGTGCCTATGTGACCAGCTTTTCTGTAAATTCGCAATGCAGTCTATTTCACTGCGCTTGTGATGGCTCGCTTGAACAATGCTGGTGTGCTTTCTTTATCCATCTCATGGAGTGTTTGATGTTCTGCCGGCCAAAACACAGGGGCCGTGTCCGTTTGCGATGCAAGCTTGCTTTAAGAGGAGCATTGCTAAACTAGCAATCATGTATAACTGGTAACTTTGTTTTTTTTTTTGTAGCGCCACTGATGTGCTTTACTTGAAGACTGTGGTGGTGCTCGTGCTGTGCCTCTACATAGCGGTCCTGGTGATCCATGGCTTTCAAACGGAGGCCACATCTCGCCTGGACTTTCTGTGGAAGCTTCAAGCAATGGAAGAGAAGGAAGACATGGAAGACCTACAGGCATACAATCGGAAGTTGCTGGGCAATATCTTGCCGGCACACGTTGCCGAGTACTTTCTCTCTTCTGACCACAAGCATGAGGTACTTACTCCTTTCTGACTGCTGCCCTGAGCGCTGCGGTTGCAGCAGAATATCTTTGAAGACCTTAAGTGTCAGCTTTTTTTTTTAGTTTTTGATAGGTAGTTGTGTTCTGCAAGCGTTTTCCGTTTGTTTATAGTTGCAGAAATTTTCCAAAGTCCGGGCGAATTCATTATTAGAAAAGTTTTACTCGGACCTAACACAACAAGCATATTTGTAGCATCGAAATCTTGTGGTGTACGTAAAGTAGGAGGGAGTTTTACGCCTGATGAACAGAAAATAGTGTTAAAATGACATTGCAAGTACTTTTTTCGTTCTTTTTTGTTTTCATAAGCAAGTTGCTGGTAAATAGCTGGTATCGTAAAGCAAGGAGAAGTACTGCAGCCATGCAGACCTGTGTAGTTATGTTGGAATGGAGGCGTGTATCACAAGTGTGAGAAATCTTACAGTATGGGAGCTGCCAAAAAAAAAAAAAAAAACAATTGGGCTTGTTATTTTCTAGATGTTTGGTGTGGTGGTTCTTGTTGCTATTATGCACTTCATATCCCAATAAATATAATAAATATTCCTGTTATGCACAGTTGGCATATAAGCCTGGGATATCTTGTTCTGTTTCTCCAGGTGTGTCTACTAGACAAATGCACAGTTTACCCTGACGAAATCCAGTGCAGTGTAAAATTACTGTTAAAAGTGCTGTTACAGTTGCTGTTGTATAAATGATCGATTCCAGGACCTGTATCACGAACAGCGTGACAGCGTTGGCATTATGTTTGCATCCATTCCAAACTTCAGTGAATTCTACATGGAACTGGAAGCCAACAATGAAGGTGTGGAATGTCTTCGCCTTCTGAATGAAATCATTGCTGACTTTGATGAGGTAAGCATTGAAGACACAGAATTATTTTTCCTGAAGAAGTATTGCATTGCTCCATCTCTGTGTTTTAATGTCTGTAGAGTTTCATTGTTTCAGGAGAGAGTGTCACAGATACCTTGTTGCATAAATCTAGTGGCGAAGAGCATTGTGCAAGTGCCTGTTAATGTACAGCGTGAGAACAGAGGTCTGTGATGCATTTGCACATGTGTTAAATAAGTGAAAGCTGCTGAAGAGAGTAAAGTTTATGACAACCATTTGCCAAAATTACGGAGTATGTTTTTTCATTTGAATGTGCACATCTGCTTTGCAATACACCTGTCTTGTTGCAGACCACCATTTGAAGGGCCATTTCGTAATGGGAATACAAGAAGTAGAGCTACTTGCACCACAACAAAGTGTTTATCATTTGAAGTAGCTTCCTTCACAACGTCAAGGTCAAGTCTTCCTCTTCAGCCATTTCCTTGAAGGGCCAGTAAACAGGCTCAGGCTTTTTTTATACCCCTCAAGCTAGCTCGCCACTTCGTACAGTAGGCTGTGGCGCTCACATTTTCCTAATATTACAGCGTCTTGCAGTTCCTCGATTACGAAAAACAATTCCTGTACCTGTTCTCTTTGCCTGACCAATACCCCTCGTGTGCGCAGTGATGCAAGCTTGTCCATGGGAATTTTATGTACTACTGAGCTCATCAATTAGTCCTTTGCCCTATGAGACGTCACCTTAGCCTTGTGGTGACGCTATTTCAGCTGTGCAGGCCACATTTCGTTTTCCTGTGCTGGCCTCTGCGGTTTTGTTGAGCCTGTGATTACCGGAAGAAGCAATATTGCTAGAATAAAAGTCTCTGAGATAATGTCACACAGGTCCCGTTAATTAGGGAGGCGATCGCCGGGCTAATTCCAAGGGCCGAGGTATCGGCCCCCCGAACCGCACCAAGAAAGCGTGGACAATTTAGAAGTGGTCCTTTTTGGCGCGCCAGCAGACGCCGGCTGTGGCCCAAAGAACAAGTCAGAGCCGAGAGTTGATAAACAAACAGAACTATATTCTCAATAATGGCAGATCGAAAACAAGACACAAGAATGCACTCTCCACAATAGTTGCATACAATGTGTCACCAATCAAACAACGTACTACACAGTACGTTGTTTGATTGGAGAGGGCGGGATGGTTCGAATGCCCTCCGCGACAGATGACTCAACTCGGTATGACCACACCCCTTTCCGTCTAGAAAGATCGAGTGCTTGCTCGGCCGTCGTTGTGGGGTGAGGAGGTTCGTCGGCGAAACCACGCTTCCGCCGGGAGAGGGAGCGTGCCCGGGGAGCTTGTTTTCTTTTTTCTTTTATCGTTGACCTCGCGGCGTCACTCCGGCGTTTCGTCGCGAGGAGTTGGCGGCGCGCTCTTTTTTGAGCGCTCGTTCTGTGACAGATAAAAAGGCGTCTTGCTACTTTACCGCTAGGGGAAGAGTGCTCCTTCAACCGCACTTTGTCCCCACGTCGCTATGACAGGTGCTCATGTTGAAGATGCCCCGCTCGATTGTTGGCTGCGCACTGATAGTGCATCGCTGACGTGCCACGTTGCTGAAGTGGGCGGATTCACGATGATGGGCTACGCCTTTCCCTTCGCTATAGCGAAGGAGGGTGGGGAGGCCGCATGGAAATTTTAAACTAGCTGAAACGGATGTTCTAACCCCTGTAACATGTTTTGTAAGTTCCTTATTATAGCACGTATTTGCAAAATTCCTGCAGCAGCAAGTTCACATAGCAAAAGTGCGCATATTTTTCTTCATAACAGTATTTTGGCCTCAGGGTTCTGTACTAGCGCTTTAGGCATATGCCAATGACGATTTTCATGCATAAGGTAATTTTCTGTGATTTATCGAGTGGAAAAATTGGTGGAGGGTGTTCTGTTTTGGTGCAAATGTTGTGTTCCTAGAAAGTAGCTTTCGAAATTTTATTGAATGCTCTTGGCAGAAATGCTATTGTAGTCTGTCACTCTGCAGTTTTAGAAATGGCACTTTTGGAAACGAAGTGAGACCTGGGTTTGGAGTGCAATAGAAGGAATGAAGCAGGGGATTGGAGGTAGCTCTTGCTTAGTAAGGATTTTTTTTAGAGCTTTAGCTACTCATCCTCATTTATTAATGGAGGCTGCAAAGGTGACGTTTGCCTTTTTGGCAGTGTTATCAATCTGTGTTTGGGTCTTTCTTTGCCTCAGGTAAACATTTCGACTTGGAAACACGCAGAGAGCTGGGTTTGTCACTTCAAGTTTGTAGTAATGGTAATAACAGAAATAAATTTGGTGTTCTGCTGGCTGTTATGCAGTTGTTGTGTTCTGTATATAGTTTCGCTTGAGGCAAGGCCTCGGACCTGGAAACTGAGGAGCCATTTTTTACACACCCACAAAAAAATGTAGCCTTACGACACATCAGAAAAGATAAAAAGGGACAGTCAATCGTAACAAGCAGAGGGAAGTTGCAAACGCGTTAAAGCTGCCTTGACCGGCAATGCATTAACTATCAAGTCCCGCAGACCGTTCAAAGAAAATGTCACTGTCATCGGTGTTTGTGTCGCTTGCAATGGCAGAGGCATTGGAGTCATTGGTGTGTGGCAGCATTGACAGTGAGGATGGTTGTGGAGCGGTTGAAGAGGAGGTCGAGGGGCAATTGCCTGCAAATGATGCAAGGTAAGATCCGCCGGCTACCTACAACTACCTCAACCTCAAGAGGAGGTCGAAGAGGTTGTGGAAGGGTGCGCCCTTAGGCGCAGCAGGCTGGTGACCTCCGTGCCTAGGTACTCAGCGTGAAGTCTTGCGGCAGGCACTCATGCTCGTCCCGTGGCAGGCAAACAACGACAGGGTCAGCTGCTCGAACCAGCTGTCTGGAGACTCTTCGACGACCCTGCCAGGCCCATCGTGTTCGACTCCGCAAGCTGGCAGCAGGGACCCTGCCACCAGCGTCCTGTTCCTGCGGCTACTGCGACTCTCTCTCGGCAACGGGAACGCCGAAGTCTGCTCGCCATGGAGGTTCCACTGCCTGAATCAACTGCTTGGATGGCGGGAACTCCTCGTCCCTAGGATTGCCTGTTTCCGAGGATGTTAGGACGAGACACAAGCTTTCGGGCCCTTTGTGCTCGAGTCACAATCTCGACGGCACAGACCTTGACACCAGCGTCTTTTTTTTTTTCGGGCTATTCAAGTCAAACTCCCTCACGACACTCCAGCCGGTTGACCTCCTCTTCTTTTCTGCTGCTGCCATATCATCTTCTTAATTGGTTTTCGTTCTGTTTGCCGCCATATGCCCACATGTGCGATCGTCCGCCAACGCCTTCACTCCCTTTGTGCTGCACGTGTTCGTTTTGCGGTGCCACTGTAGCGTGCGCACCATCACTTTCGTCGCACTTGTGACACCGCAACACCGAGAACATAGCACTGACACTGTGAAGTCGCGCTCACTCATTACAGTGACCTTTGTGGTGTAGACTTCGCTTAACAAAACCAGTTTGCTGCTAGTATTTTTATAATTTCTTTTCCTCACAAAAACGGGAAAGATGCATCGCGTGCTGAACAAAAGCACGGTAGAGCGTCGTTATGAGAAATTCTATAATCTCACATTAACTGTTTGTGTGGCAGTGCTTAAATGACACTCTAAAACATTAAAATTGGTCGAAGTGGACGGCACAAGATCACCAATAGTACTGCAATAAAGAAAGCTGTTTCCAAAGAATTGGCCATAAAGAAAAGATACTTTTTGCTGTTTGTTTCTCTTAAAAATTGGAACGCTGAATCTTAAACGTAAAGCTGAGTGGTTTTAATGTGTATGCCAACACAGTAAATGCATCATTACTGGTGTGCTTCTTTATAAAGTATGCTAATAGTTCATGCTTCTTTTGATATTGATGCAGATGAACATTGTTATGCAAAAATGATTGGTGATAAAAATATGTTGCCAAATATCTTGCAGTTGCTATCAGAAGAACAGTTCAAGTGCATAGAGAAAATCAAGACAACAGGCTACACATATATGGCAGCATCGGGGCTCACAATGACGCAAGAGGACATCGAAAACAATGTACACATTGTGGCCTTGGCGGAATATGCCCTCAGGATGCAAGAGCAACTTCACCATGTCAACGAGCATTCCTTCAACCACTTCAAGATCAGGATAGGTTTGTGAAATTATTCCCTTCATGCTCTTTGCCAGTGTTTCAAAGAACGTGAATATCTATTGCGTGCTACTGCACTTGATTTTATCAATCTATGCCTTTTTAATTATCATTGCTGGTGCTCGTTGTGAAGCTGTGTTAACTCAAGCTTTCAAATGGTTCATATAAATTTAATGGGATTTTTGTACACATAAAGAATACACTAATGGAACAATGTTAATTTCACATGGCATTAAACACTGTGGTTACTATTCAAAATGTTGCAGTCATAAAAATAGTATGGAACCAAATGGCTGCATTCTTTGGTAATTTTAGTGGTATATAGCTTTCAATTCTGGTATTAGTCTTCAGTTGATACACACCTGGTTCTAAAGCAGAACTTCTTATTGCAGAATCGGATCATGTGGAAACATAGTTAGGCTCGACACGAAACATTCCAACTCATTTCCAAATTGTGCCCTCATAAATTGCATGGAACTTGGGAGAATTTGATGTTACTAGGTGCATTAGTCCTTTTTCATGTGGAATTAAGGCATTGCATGTGAATGCTGCTCAGTTATAATCTTATTAACAAACATAAAATTATGAGTGCAATGCTTTTGACACATATTTTACGCCCTTGCCTAAAATGGCAGTAGTTATCGGCAGATACAGTTATATGGTTGGCGCTATTGAGTGCATGATTTTGCATTGCTGTTCGCACAAAGTATTGACAGATTTGAACTCTGTTTTAAGTGTTTAATCATTAGGTTCTATACGGATATTCAATATTAAGAATAATTTTAGTGCTTTTGCTAGATGGAAACAACATTTCATTGTAATATTCACACAAGCCATACAGTGATTACTATCGCCCCGCCGCGGTGGTCTAGTGGCTAAGGCACTCGGCTGCTGACCCGCCAGTCGTGGGTTCGATTCCCGGCTGCGGCGGCTGCATTTCCGATATAGGCGGAAATGTTGTAGGCCCGTGTACTCAGATTTGGGTGCACGTTAAAGAACCCCAGGTGGTCAAAATTTCCGGAGCCCTCCACTACGGCGTCTCTCATAATCAAATGGTGGTTTTGGGACGTTAAACCCCACAAATCAATCAGTGATTACTATCATGAAAAGGAAGGTGGACCATTTGGTAACAAGGACAGGTTGTGACATGCGCAAACCACTCAGTAATACAGTGAAAGCTTGTTAATGTGGATTTCACGGGACTGGAAAAGTGCAAATCAACCAAATTATGAAATATCGAAATTATCAAGAAAAACTACAAAAAAATGCCTGCTACATATATGCACTTTCAGTTTGCTGATGAATAGTTAAATCCTGAACCTATTTTGCAGGAAAGCAGCATAAAACGGCAATTTCCCTTATTCTGCGGCTTTCTTCTCAATGTGACCATGGCGCCAGACTTCCACATCAAATTAGCCCGAAACGTGCTATGCGCCCTCCCGATTGCATTCCACTAACACCACCACGTGCATGCACAATAGCACTTTCACAGATAATGTGGCCAGCAACCGATAGTTTATTCATTGTGAGGTTGAGAACAAGTCGTTTAGGTCAGCATGCCAATGGAGGCCGATACCTCATTATCAACAGCTTCTGTCATGTTTGAGGTTTGTAACATTTTGCACGCATTGCATCAAGTTAAATGAAGGTGCTGAGTGCTGGATTCACATGTGTACAAAACCATGGTCACTGACTGATAAAACAGCATTGCAAAGAGCACTGCCTCATTCTGGCTTTGATTGTCTGCAAACACCATTTTGACTCTTTTGCTTTGCACATTTGCGGGGCTTAGTGCTCGGCGCACCCTGCATACCATACGGATCGACCACAATGCTACAAAGTATGACCAAATTAACAAGAGTGCGGTGCCGTTAAATATTGCATGTTCTGGCCAGGACCAAGGAGCACGTCTGAATTATGATATTTTCCAAATTAATGAATGTTGTAATAACTTTTACTGTAGTTGATTAGAGCTTAAAAGGAGCTTATGCATTCATCAGATGTGGTATGGTTGTCGTACTGACGAAGTGCTAGCGAACTCATGTCATCTTGTCAAATTGATGACTAAATTGACATTCTTTATTAAATGTCTGTAATCACTAAAGAAGCATGCCTACTTGTGAGCTAGTTGCACAGTGGAGGTGTCGCTACTTCTGTTCAATGGATTGACAACCAGTCTACCATTGTCTTTCATGACAATTTAAGTAAGCTCATTGGGCTGCCCTGAGTTAAGGTGTCTTTTCTTTGATTCGATAGACTTGTCTTCATACTGCTTGATTAATATAAATTTGGTGACCACCACTGTAACATAGTGGTTATGCCATTTTGACACTGAGTTAATGGTCACAGGTTCCTTTCATGTTGCAGTTTATGCCTTTCAGCAGGAAAAGATGCAGAAGGGGTTCAGGCCTGTATTCACAAGCGAACCTTATCCTTATGCGTATGTTTCCTTTAAGTTTCTGTGCACTTTATGTTTGCTATATGGGCACGAAAATGGAAACAGGATGAAAGATAACAACAAGATCGATGAATAAATAATGACCCACTTGGTGTCTCAAATGAACTAAAGGCATCAAATTAATTAGGAAAACACGACGTAGGAATAAGATTTGTTCATGAATACAGGCCTTAGAGTTATGTGCACATATAAAAAAAGTTCACGTGGCAAAAATTGATCCCCTGACATCTTGTCTCTTGATTGCACTGTACTCAGCTCGTTAAAGCACGCTACCTTGCTTATCTGTCCTTATTTCTCAACAGTTTTTGTATACCTGTTGGATGCTTGTTGCTCATGCAGTAAGAGAAATGGATGAGCTGCAGTCCATGCAGGTAAAATGATTGATGGGCTGTGCCGAGGGGTGCACTTTAATGAGGACAACTTGCATCTGTGATAGCCAGCCTACATGCCTGTAAAATTCTCACAGATTGAAACATGATACCAATACTATTAGCATTATGTCAGGTGTGCACTATTATCTCAGATGGCAAAGCCATGTCGACGTGAATCTGGCTGATAAATGTTATGTTGGCTTTTATGCAAGCATTTGAGTCGAAATTACACCATGATACCAGTGACGAGGGAGGAAATGAAAATGTGTGGTGTGTGAATTGATTAGCCATAAATTGTCACATTTAATTATGTGAGAACTGTACATTCATGTTTATTTTTTTATACATTTATGTTCAGCCAGACAAATGTTGCTCGAATAGGGAGTATACGAATTTGTGTTTTACGAATTTGTGTTGAGGTTCACGTACTCTTTTTCTGTATCGGAATATGCGGAAGAGGTGGCTAAAGTGATGAAAGGAGGATCATGTGTACCAGTTTGTTGATTATTTCTTGATGTTCTTTAACTGCCAAGGCTACACAGGACACCCCATAGATATTGTCAAAGTGCCCATGGAATGTGAGCTTTGACTTAGATTCAGGGTTTAATTGGTGAGAGGAAAGTCTATCCAGTTTCTACACCTAAAAATGAAATTTTTGCCTTCTCATGCATGTTGGTGGTACTTTTCAAGAACCATGAAACTGTCGCTTGATTTCAGTGCCAATCAGTCTTATTAAGGTCATCAAATGGGGCAGCACTCTCCTGCATTTGCTCTGCCTTAGAAAAAGCTTGTGTTCACGGTCTTCAACTTAGTTTTGATGAACACGTGGCTAGATTATGGAGAGCAGGATTCCTGGATGGCACAATCGCTAAGGCATGTAAGAAATTGAAAAGATATGCCATTTTGCCCTGCAAACACAATCTTTCCCATGACCTAAAAACATTGCTTAGAGCTAAGGAGTGGAAGTTGTCTTTTCCTCCCCAAACAAATTGTTTAGCATGTGTGACCTTATGAACAAGCAGACCCAATTAAGTGTGTCAAGAGGGGCATGAAAAAAACGCGGTATTGAACACACATTTCAATTCGGTGATTGCGTAGTGGGAATAATGCATCAGATCCTGTTGTCATGCGATGGATCATAAATCGGGCAGAGTTGAAGGTGCCTGAATTTTTGACTGGGTGGAAGGTCAACATTCATTAACACAGGCAACACACTCCTACCTAGTAGATTACTGTCGTGAGTGCAGATGTCCCTCTGCACCTCACAGACAGCATGATACTTTCTAGGCATAAAAAGCAGCTTGCCCGAGAAATTATTTCTTCAACGTCTGACGAAAGAATAAAAGATGCTTTAGCCAGCCATCAATTAAGCTTTGGGATAAAGAACACATTTATTTGATCAGCGTGTGTCGCAATTCGACATGGAATCTGTTTTGTGGATATTTACAGCACAAGTGCACTTCATAGGTCTTTTTTTTGTTGTTGTTGTGTTTTCGAGCACTGCACTGTCCTAAGCATGAATCTGCATCAACAAGCTCAATTTCCGCCTCTAAGTAAGAAGCAATTGTCAACTAGGCACAAACGTAAACTTAAATTTTTTCTTAAAGAATATCGTGTGTAAGCTGGGACATTTTTAGTATCAACCATGTGCACCCACTCCAAGTAATTTTCATGGATTCTGAAATAAACTGCTTGCATTCTTATATCTTACATAGGCGGCATGCGGGCTCAAAAATGTTGTAATCTTGTGTGCATTTCACACGGGCTGTGTGAACCTCTGTTACTGTATTGTTATTGAATGGAAGGAAAATCGTGACATCTTCAGCTATTTTCACAACAGATCGATGTCGCTAGTAACTGTCCTTTATTGTCGTTCGGAAAAGTCCTCGACAGTTCAAGCAACCAAGGCATTGTTAATATTTATAAGAACACACTTGCATGAGCGGCTGTAAACTCATAATGACGCCGTATACCACACATAACGGCCGCTCTGCTGTCTGGTGTTAAGTGTATGTGCTCCCCCTCCTTCTTTACTCTTCTTTCAATTTTCTCCATCCCTTGCCCCTATGCAGGGTAGCACACCAGTTACTCTAAACTGGTTGACTTCCCCGCCTTTCTTCTACTGTCTTGTTTCCTTTCCTTTTTAAGGCTGGAATATATTCTTGCATTCCTCATATTTTGTCGAACTACGTTTTCAATCGTCATTGCAGGCCTGAATGTGGGGCCTGTTGTTGCTGGTGTTATTGGGGCAAAGAAGCCACATTATGACATCTGGGGCAACGCTGTCAATGTTGCAAGTAGGATGGATTCCACGGGTGAAGTGGAAAAAATTCAGGTAAAGCAAGTTTCACTGTTTTGTATCTGAAAACAATTTTGTGCTATGATGTTGAAATTGAGAGGGCAGCAGGGGGGGAGGGGGGGGGGTGCTTGAGTGGTCATTGTTCTTGGTTTGCGATAGAAAAAAAAAGCGTAATAGGAAAGAAGCAGGTGAAGATACATCTATGGAAAGTGTAAAGGAAGGGGCAAAAATGGGCTACAAGCAGATTGTCACACAAGTGTGCTGGTTCTGGAGTTTTTAATCTCAAGCAAGCCCTCCATCGTAAAGAGTAATCGGACAAAATAGGAGGGGGCCCTTGCTCCATTGCGTAATCAAGATGGCGATAGAAGAGCTTTTAAGAAGATTGCAAATCTGTGCTTGGTGAAATGCCTTATTGAATGAGCTTGCATTTGCCATTTTTACTGAACCGGAGGATATTCTCATGTAAAATTTTATGTCTTGAGATTAGTGGGAAAGCAGCTTCCCTTACGTGAATTAAATGGAACTAAAATGGGCAAAATCTATGATTGGTGGAAGTGGCCACGGTAGTCTAGCAACCATAAAACAAATGCCAAAGTTAGCCTAGCCTACCCAAGCCAATCCGGCGATTGCACATGTCCGTGCATGCTGAGCAGCAATCGACGTCTCGTCGTGAACTTGAGGACAGCCTATAGCTGAAGTTCAAGATGAGGACCTGTGCTCAAGTATGGATGAGATGGTGTGTGATCCGAAGCTCATTTCAGTGGCTGACAGTGCAGCAAGAGATGCTGTCATCCTGTTGCAGCGCTACTTTGAACATGATGGTGGCGCAGAGTTCCTGCCCAGCCTTTCAGCAATGCACTCCTACTATTTGAGAAAGTGCTCGAACAAGGCCGAGCAAGTAGTTATCATCTCCTTTTTTCCGAGTCAGCAATATTAGCAACATTTTTCTTTCTAATCAATTATAGTGGTGGTGTTGTATACTTCAAAATCTTTTTGTTCAGTCAGCGACAGTTCGTGCTTTTGAAATAGTTATATTTCATTCATTTTATAAGCTTTGCTTAAATGTAACTTCTCATAAATGGAACAAATTTTCTTGTCCTTCGAGTTTCGTTTAAGAGGAGTCCACTGTACAGGTCGGAAAAGTGGGCCGTTAAAAATATTTCAAGGCAAAACAAGCTCGAGAAGTGGCCGGCTGTTAACCCCGCCCACCGACGACGACCGCTATTTTGCTATGGCGCGTGTAACGTCATGAGCTGGAAGGAGCGGAGTCGTCGCCTTCTACCAGAGTTACAGCCGTTGCAAGTCGTTCAATTTCAGTTCCAAGCCGAAGGAAGCTGAAATATTTCAATTTGACGCGTAGCCTATCATGGAACATTATCATTTGTCAGAATGCAGGCGCTTGCTCAGCCAACTGCTTGTTACATCACGGCTCGCGAGTGTGTCAGTGTAGCCTGACTCACAAGCCGCTAGCATGCTTATAATATCGTTAAATTCTAAATTGAGCACTTGACCAAATGCACCAATATTTTGCCAGCTTATTTGTGAATGCGGAAGGATAACCCGGATAACACATATTATGATGAAAAATTGGGTGTCATGGCCCCTTGAAGGCATCACAGCACCATTTGTCTTAACTGTGTTCGTGTTTGCATGCCCTGCTTCTCCAACATGAATTTATAACAATTCAGATTGCAACTGAAGCACCAGAAAAGTACTGAGAAATAGTGTACATTATATCTATAGACTCTCAGAACTTGGGTTCTGGGTTCCTCGGAACTGCTGATGATGATTTTGCAGCACAGAATAGGTTTTAAAAAAAAAAGTTGAAGGTGAGGGAGGTGCTTGCTCGATCATTGTTGCATACTTTAAATCCCCGGAACGGGTAAGGGGGGTCGGTGATTGCTTGGGATTCCTCCGTGATCAAAATGGTGGTAGGGGCTATGATTAAAATGCCATTTCAGACAAATCTCTGCTAAAGTGAAAAAAATTGCATAGACGTGCAAAATTGCAAATGACGGTTTCAACATCTGATACATGAGACTTTCTTATTTGTTGGCTCTGCAGGCTAGTATGTTGCAGTGCGAGAGAAGTAGGTCAGCCATTGACACTGCTTTGTGTGCACGGTGATACTCTAAATATTATATTTTACGTTGCACACAGGTGACGCAGGAAGTTTACAGTATACTGGAGCCCCTGGGCTACCCGCTGGAATGCCGTGGTTACATCACTGTCAAAGGCAAAGGGGACATGCTCACCTATTTCCTGACGGGCAGACGGAAACCTGCCGTCGAATCTGCCAACAACCGGTTGTAACACGCCACTTTTGCTCCAAAGACTTTGCGTAATGCAGGCCCAACTGCTCCACGTGCATATACGTACGTGCATAAATGTGAATTGTTTTTCATTGCCATTGTCACGAATGCCACACACAAGAGCACAAGGCAGGCCTACGTGTATGAGCTCTCACCGTGTTGTGAACACAGGTGTTGCTAGAGAAACCCCAGAGCTGCCTGCTCTTGTCTAAAGGGCGTAGTGTCATTTTGCAAACCTTTACATTCCATTGTGTGTAGCATATTCTTTTTCCCTGTAGGCATCAGACCTCACCTGTTTGTTACAATGTCACAGGCTTAGTCCACTGTGCATAAGATTCTCCATACACAGTTTCACGTTGGTTGAGTTGCAGCTTCTTTAAGTATGTGTTAGCATCTGGGTTTCTTTCAGTGTTTTCGTGGCTTCCTTGTTGTTGAGAGGACCAATGTACAGCAGTCAGTGTGTGCCAACTGTGTAAGAAAATGTGAGAAAGCTGTTAGTGTGCACGAGAAACAAAAAAAAAAGGAAAGCCTGAGTGAGGTTCATTTATAAGCCATCGGTAGTTCTTCTAATGGTGCTTCAGAAGTCGCACTGGTACTTCAAAAGCTGCATAGTGACTGTTTTGACCGCGCATAATAGTTCTGGGTTCTCTGCTGTAACGAGAGCTTTCATTTCTGCCTTTTCTCAATTTAAGCAACCTGGCCATGTTAACGAAAATGCTAGTAGCCATAACAGTCAGTGTGGAACACTCTCCACGCTCGCCATCATGGCTACTACCGGCTCTTACTAACACCCCCAGGTTTAAATGGACATAAATGCACCTTAAAGTAGAAGTCATGACCGCCGCTGTAGCTCAATTGGTAGAGCACGGGACGTATCATATGAAGGTTGGTGGTTAAGTCCCTGTGAGCCGCAACTTATCTTTTCATCCACTTTCCTTTCTTCACATTTACATTACATTTACTACTACATCTTATATACTTTTCTTGGCATCATTGTCTGTTATTTCTCATTAATATTGTGTCTAACAAAAAGAAATGAGCAGTTAAGTTTTCACTTTACACCATGCTCTTGTGCTTTCTCACGTGTGTGCATTTTCAAAAAAAGAGCTTGCGTAAGTCGGGCAGAGCCCCAACAGGGCTGGTGGGCACGTTTCATCTTCTCTTGTTAACCATCTATATGTACATAATGCATTGGCAGTGATTCAGCACGTGCCCGTTCGTAATGTTAATAATGTTCTATCTACGACACTAGGCAAACTTTGAGCATGACAGCTCTGCTATAAAATTTCTGTAGCGAGTATGTGCCTCTGATATTGGACTAATTCCACCACGTTCCGCTTCCCTTGCTAACCATCTGTTCGGAATGCCAGGGCAGTCATTGAGTTCATGTAGGTTCATGAAAATAATGTTTATTAGTACACGCATTGACTATAACAGCTCTGCCATAAAAAATGGTTATTTTCACAGCCTTTCTTCATGGAAAATGCCAGCTAAAGCCTTTGCTATTTGAAATCTTTTGGGAATAGTTTTGGCACATAGGTACTGTTCTGCAATGTTTTTTAGGTTTGTATGTGTGTATATGTGTGGAAGGAAGAAGAAGGGGGAGAATTACAGCGATGAGAACTGCCTGAAAAATGTGGTAGCTTTCTGTTTGACTGCATTGTTGGAAGGTTCTCATTCAACAGGCATTTGTACTCCTTACTTGGTGAAAAGCTAGTGAGCAACTTTTTTTTTTTTGGTCAACTTGCCATGCTGTTAGGGCATTTGTTTAATTAAAATATGGCAGCCTTTAAAATAATAATATCACCCTGTATGGCACCATTTTTCTTCTTTTGAGACGTCACTCTGATTATTTTTTTCCGCTGTACACTAACAAGAGCTTGACGTAAGTGGCATCTTCCTAATGAGTTGTGAACATAGCTTTGCTGAATAGATGAGTGACCTCTGACATGTATTTCTGCTCACTCGAGAGCAGGAAAGCTTGAGAATTAGGAAGGGTGCACAAGTGTGCGTGCAACTGTATGTGCCTGTTGCATGCGAAAATCGGGTATTTTTATTTACTGGTCGTTACTGTTAGAGTTCTATCAGCTGTTGTATATATTTCAATCCCCTCTTTTACGTGATTACGCTAACTTTGGTCTTGAAGGGCCCTCTGCTACGAGCCTTCTTAATCTCTAATGCAAGCGTAGTGTAGAGAATCAGACTATCAAGGAGCGATATTGGGAAGTCTCGCCAATGTACTATATTCTGTACCATACTGTAGATCAGCAGTGCTCTTCAAATGTCCTATCATTGTGTAAAGCCATCACTCACACACTGCAGCCACATCTCACAACCCTCAACGCTTGGCAATCAGTGTAAATGACCTCATACATCTTTATTATTGTCATGCCCTGCGTGTGGGGAATCGTTCATCTACATCACACTCCTCCTGGTGCACGCAGCATTCGCACCGAGTTTAGCAGTGGTTAGTTGCTTGGGCTGGAATGGACCATTTCGATGCGTGTTCTCTGTACAGTCTGTTCCAATTGTTGATTCCTGCATAGTCAGCGCCATAGCATGTAGTATTTCGAACCGTCGTTTATGGTGTTGTTTCTTGTACGCGTACGTTTTTCATTGCATCCCTTTTTTTTCTAGTCAGCATTGGGGATCGGCTTTGTCTAAAGTTGAAATTACACTACAGATCTGCCCTGTCATTCTAGTCGTGGTAAGAGTGTTGCTGGGAGACAGGCTTTACAGGCCTAGCACCCTCTGCTTTGTTTGAGTGATGGGTCTCTTGTTTGCATAGTACAGCTAGTGAGTCGGTATTTTCGTTTCGTTCGCATTGATTTGGCTTAAGCTCTGTGAAACAGTTTATATGCCGCCTTATTTCATCTATACACTCTGCATCTTATTCATTTACAGCACCGAGTACAAAATCTCTTGCTGCCTGCACAAGTTCTTGAGACAACTTTTTTGCTCCATACATGGAATTGCCTGTAACAATGACCAAGTTTTACATGTTGAACAGTTAATTTCATGTTCTTAAAAGCTGAGGCATCCTTTAGTCTCACTGTAACACATGCACGAGCATGCCTGAAGTTGAAATACTGTGAGCAAAAGTTAAAGCTGGCAGGAATATTTCAAGGTGGAAGTGAATATAAATTGAAAGATAGTACTGGCGAGTCTAAAGTACATGCCTTGTGAAACAGCTTATGGTGCACAGAAACATGTGCATAGTGTTATGATCAGAACATTTGTGCCACAATGTGCTCAAACTTTATCTGAGCATCTTGCAAAATAGAAAAAAAAAAAAGAAGTTGGAACATCTTTCAGCTGCTGTAAAAAAAAAAAGTAAGGTGAGCTCAGTGTTAATGCGAATCTTTGAAATCCTTGCAAATCCTTGAATTCGAAAATTTCACTTTCAAGGCCTTGAAAGTGCTGTAATATTTGGAAATCTTGGAATTTCCTTTTTTTAATAAACATTGTCAAACATTTCACAGCGCATTATTTGTGATGCTGTAAATGTATAAGGTGACATTTGTAATGTGTGCCCATCACAAAAGAATTGAACATCAGTAGCTTTTGTGTGGAACAAACACCGCGCATTTCTGGAAACTCAGCAAAGGCAGGTATTGGAGGATGAGAAACAGAAAAAGAAATGCATTGAGAAGGACGTTGAAATGCTTACAAAAAAGGAAAAAGAAGCTAGAACCCGCTAATAAGGAATTAATAGCTAGAGCAGACTCATATGCAGAAAAGGAAAGAGACAATTAGCGACCTGACGTGCATCATCAAGTCAAATAGCCTGGGGAAGGCTGCCAAGGCCAAGTAGCAGGAGATAGTGAATATTCATACGAAAATTTAGAAAAATGAACAAGGCAGCCTTTAGTGACAAGGGTTCCTTATATAAGTATTCCTTAGTTTTGCCTATAGTATGAGTAAAAGCTTGCATCTTGTGTTGTACTGAAACTGGTTACCTATGCAACTTTAAGAATCATTGAAAGTTATCTAGAAAGAAAATTTCATTAGAGCCATGTTTTTAATGTCTGCTCCTTTTAAGATGAATTCTTGTTATTCCAAGCCTCCATCCTTCCCTGAACATGTGTTAGTTGGGTTTCTAGCAATGTGGTCTCTGAAAATTTGCACACATAGCCTTGTAAGTCCTTGAAAACCCTTAATTTTTTGTCATGTAAATGAGCATGAACCCTCTGAGCTGCTCTTATCCTGCAAACTCAAGTAATCATGCCATGTTATTATATTAACATCGACGTGTGCTACGGGCCATTTGTGATTACCAATCACAGTGTGCAGAAGGGTGCATTTCGTTTTGGGGAAACGATTGCAAGTGTAGATCACGTGGAGGAATTTTCTTTGTTATGCTGCGGAATGCTATCCAGCTAAGCCAGATGAAGCAGCTTTCCACGAATCTTGCCATTAATGTAATTATCTAGACATTGGATTCTGCTTTATGGAATTGAAAGTATTGAAAAGATTTTCTGGTGTTAAATTCTTTTAAGTGAACAAGAGTCTGTGTGCATGAAGTGGGTCTAATCTTTACTAAGACTGCTTCACTAAATGGTCTGGAAAGATCGGGATGATAGCTCTGTTTAGTGATTAAGAAAACATCACAAGTTTTCATACCCTTGGAAAAAATTGTTTCATTTGTACATCTTGGTCACACTTAGTCTTTGCTTGTGCAAACCTGCTGTGTACTTTTGCCTTAAGTCTACCATTGGAACATCATTTTTTCGATTAAACATTTACAGATTTTCTGTCAGGCTAGTTACTAATCTGACGAAATTTGTCTTTGAAATACACCTTACTTGCTTTTTGTGTTCAATCTTATTTCACATTTGGAAATCCACTAATTTTGAGAAGTCGCCTGCGTAGTTTTTAGTAATATAGTTTGTATAGGTGAAATGTGGTTACTGTATAAGCACTGGTTTGGTATGTCAAAACATACGTAAGGCAGCTCCTTCTAAGGAACATAGGAGCATGCTTGGCTGCTGACATCTCATTCTTGTATGTTCGGTACAAGTCGTCAAGTTTGTGTGAGGCATCTCATTCCTGTGCCAAACAGTTTCTGAAAAGTAAATTATTTTCAGTTACTCATACACAATTCACACACACATCTTTGTGAAATACGTTTGGCAAACACATTTCATCTGTCTTACTGTGCAAGGTGTCAATGCATGAAAATGTAAATGTTGCCCGTTGTTTTCTTTCTAACATACTTTATCGTGTAACGTGAAGTTTTAAACACTGTGTACATAGCCTGCTTGAAGAAAGTTTGTTTCTACTGAGCCTTATCTTTCCTTATTTTTTTTGTTGTGCTTGGACAACATGACAGATTTCTCGAGGCTTGTGAAGTTGTTCAAAGGTGAATCTGCTACTTTTGAGACGTATATAAACAATGTTAAATGTGACTTGTGTGTGGTTTCTCTTACTTTACCATCAGAGGATAGATCTAGTCGCATAGCAGTACATATACCATTGGTGTCACCTGGGGGACTCAACCCTCCTCGTACACACGTATGCAGAATTTGTCTACAGCATTATGTAAATGGATGATGTCTCTGTGTGTGTGCGCATGTGTGCGTGCATGTGTGTGCCTGTAGATAAGGGTGGAGGGCCCCCTTCCCTAAATAAAATCCTGGCTCTGCTCTTGCATGGTGCATTCCCTTTGTGCCTATGAAATGCTGTTGCTGCTGATGGCCAGTAAACCTGTATTGACATTCCGTATTATTTGTAACTCTACAAAAATATTTTCCAGCTGTTCGCACTAAGATTTTCATTTACACCCCTCGTTAACTGTGCTAGAAACATAACCTTTTGTGTTCTTTGCTACCAATAAAACTGGAAACAAGGATATAATTAAGAGAATGTAAGTTTTGGGCTTTCACCATGGTGTTAATTCAAAGTATGACTGCTTGGTCAGTTTCCTAATGGGGCACCTAAATTACCAGGGATTGCTTTCACAAAGCATATTATTTATGCTTAAGAAGTCTTGTATGCATGTGAGCTTGCTGCGCAGCATTGTGTCAAGATATAAGGGCTTCACACAAAGGTCGTGCCTTTGAGATTTCTCGATGCACTGTACAACTGGCTGTCACTTATGCAAAGCTTTTTACCTTAGGTGCAGTGCATATGCTTCTGAGATACTGTGTGTGTCAGTGGGCTCTATATGTCATTTAATTTATAAAGATTACCAAGCATTTACATTGCAGTATGTTTGTCCTGGATACATAGTTGGAGGCATCCAGAACTCTATTGGTGTGGTTTCATTAAGTTCTCGCTGTCATGCTATTACGTCCTCAAGTAGGCGTTTGGAGGTTTATTGGTACACGGTTTGGGTGACGAGCTGTGCAGGCCCAGGATGCAAGAGAGATCTTCAATCTAGGTTGTCCCTCTCCACTTCTTCGTCTTTTTTTTAGTGTAGCACATACACCGCATAACATTTCCCCCCTCGAAGACAAAGCGTGCTGCGCGTTTCGTGCAACGCCTCGCTGATTGAAAGGTTTCAGGCGAGCCACATGCTTGACCTCTGTCTTGCGAGAGCGTCTCCCACTAGCTGTGAGGTGTGCGCGGTAGTTGACGGTGCTCAGCCGGTCAAGAACAACGAACTGTCCGGTGTAGTGCGCAAGCAGTTTTTGGCACAAGCCACGCTGGCGCAGTTTCCCCACCAACACGAGATCTCCTGGGTGATAGGTGACTTGTCGGTGCTTGCTGTTATAAGGGATTTTCGATCTGTCTTGGGAGGCTATAGTGCGTGAACGGGCAAAGAGCCGAGTTTCTTCGGCGAGACAAAGAGTTTCTGCTAGAGGCACAGCGTAACAAGGCTTTACTTGAGTTAAAACTGATTTCATCTAAACCACTATGTCATGGCAGACAACAGAAAGCACTGGAGAAGCACTTTTAAATGCGAAGCATTTGTTTGGGTACTGCAGGCACTTTTGCCATCTGTGTATCTGTCTATCTAGCCGCCTACGTCTGGGTGCTGTCGGGATTACTCTTTAACGTTAGGTAAACTGAAATCAGTATGGGAGGGTTTGTGTGACGAATATGACTTGCTGATCATGACATGAATAGTATGAAAATCCCATTTAATACTTTGTCAAACCCTTTTTGCCAAACGTATGGCTCATACCTGCAGGTAAGTATGTGCCAGAGGTATTGGGGTATGTCCCAGAAATGATTGACATTTTATATCAACACGGCTAAGAATAAATGTCAGGTCCCAGCAGGAATTAAACCGCAGAATTCTGTGTAGCAACCAAGTATTCTACGACAGAGCCATGCCTGGTCTCAAAGGTACTTTTCAAATAGATCCTAATGCTCATGAAACATCAATTTCAGTTGCAGTACTGGCTATCCAACTTTGTTAACACTACCCATGTACTCCTATGATACAAACGTCACGTCGGGTTAATGTCAATTGTAAAGTGCCATTTGCTGAAGTTGATTTATGTAGCAAGGTCCAGGGCTGCCATCATCGCGAGCACAAGCGCATCATAGCTTACCGCTTCTGGTTTTTCTAATACACATGTTGCTGTTGGCATCATTGTACAACTGTAAACTCATATAAAAAACATATGCGACTGTTCAATGTTTGTCTGTGCGTACATTTACACATACCTCTAGCGTGACTTCGTAACGTTTTTCTGAATAAATTATTAAACACAGTCATGTTCGATCCGTGTGCTTTGGATAACATCGATTCCCAATTAACGCACATGGGAAATGCTGAATGTTTTATTTAGGCCATGTGATGATGTGAAAATTAAGTATTATCAGCATGCAACTACCTCATAATGTGAAGTGTTTATCTATGTAGCTGGCTGAGGAGATAGTTGTTCTCTGTGACAACCAATTGACGTGGTTTCTCTTATACGCATTTGCAGATGTGCAGCTTTTAGTGTTTAATTTGCTATGCTTGAACATTAGTTATAAATAATTTCTGCAACATGTATCTAAAATCCAAAAAATATATAACTATCTTTATTTGAATGCTGTGTAATCTCATCCATCACTGCAGTGGTCATATATAATACTTATATAGTATACCCTGCCCTGTTCACCTGCTGTGCTCTGCACAAAAAGATGCAGAAAGAATGGTATGTATGTAATACACCTCGTCGCAGTACAGATATGTAAATAAATACAGTAAAAGCTCATTCATTCAAACTTGAAGTGGACTTTAATAGTATTGAATCGAATTAGAAGGCGGGTGCTAGAATGAATGAACATTCCACCACACAGTGCGGGCAGAAACAGAAGAAGCCACTTCTGAACTCGTTATCGTGAACTAGGTGCCACTATCCGTTTGTGGCAAGTGATTTCATGAAAAAAGAAAAAAGTACGGCTTTTTGTTTGCATCTGCTTAGTAGACTAGCGGTGTCGTATAGTTGGCTTTCCAGCTCTGCTAAAATGGCGTTAGCGCGAAGCACGAGGGGGCACACATCAACAACGAAGAGTAGAGTTATCTTGCAGGTGTACCTTGAATGTTTCCTACAGACAGAGTACAAGCAGAAAGAAGACAGAACAAAACAAGCAGCGTGAAATAAACAAAAGAGCACACCCTTCAAATGCCGTGTGGCCACACTGGCGTTTTCCAAAATGCTGATCCCATTTTGGGCAAGCGTATAATACCACGGACGCATGGGTGAAAGTGGTTCTCATAGACTCTTTTTGAAAGGCACTTTAAATCATGAGGCCAACTGGTGGACACATTTTTTTTAAAAAGCAATAATCACTTGAAATTATTAGCCTGCAATATAAAGCACAACTTTTTAGGCACATGTGAGCATCATAAAGCAAGGGATATTTTACGTTATTTATTCAAAATTAAAATGTTCATTAAAAGTGTGCCTTTTGTGAACACTATTAACTCAAGTTTAGCTTGTTAAAAATGTTTCACTTTTTGCAGGCACATATAAAAAGCTTTGGCCTGTGCAGTAAACCAAAACAAATAAGATCTGATAAATAGTAAAAACATAGTAATTAAATAAAAAATATGCGCTAACACTAGGGTTGCCTTCGTATAACAGGCAGCTATACTAAATTTTGTGGCACGACTTTGCTTATTGAGGTTAATTGCACGCCTAATATTGTGATAAGGAAGTGTGCCAAGTGCTAATGCAGAAAATGTTAATTAGCAAAAGAGCTACGAATGTTCGCGTACGGAAAGAATGTCAGATATATAAGTTTTGAGAAAACCGACAACAAAGATTTGAAACAGATGCAGTGCTTACACAAGATCCTCGGGGGGGGGGGGGGGGGGGGGGGGGCTAAATACTCAATTATCATTATCATCATCAGCCTTACTACGTCCAATGCAGGAGAAAGGCCTCTCCCATGTTCTGCCAGTCATGCAACTCGGTCCTGTGCTTGCTGTGGCCAATTTATACCCACAAACTTCTCAATTTCATCTGCCCGCCTAATTTTTTGTCTCGCCATAACCCGCTTGCCTTGGGAATCGAGTTAGTTACCCTTTATGACCAGCGGTTATCCTGTTTACGCGCTACGAAATTCTCAATACCTGTTGCTAGTTCCATCCTAGTCCATCGTGGACCTTACCTCTTCTCTAGCCGCAACTCTAATTTTTGTTCGAGCTTGTTTTGCAGCAACAGTGACATGACGAGGTGCTTTCACGCTACTGTGCTGATCGTTTGTGAGGCACGCTTTTCCAGTGTGCACAGGTCAGCCGACGAAGTGTCGGTGCAGGAAGAAAGACATTAGCTCACTTGATGAGGTGGTGACGCCTTCTCTTGCGCCAAGCCGGAGTCAGTCCCGTGTTTATGAAACGTTTTAGCGTTTTTCAAGTTTTAAATAATGCAATTTTTATTGGTTATTTCTGTTAATTTGATTGCTTTAAACCTTGTTCGTTCATTTCAACCCAGATTTGAGAATTTTCTAGCCTTGTTATGTCCTAGTGAGCGTGAGCGCAATCACGCCGCATGAGATGTATGGATGGACGACAAACGAGTTCCTTTATATGATCCGCACTTAAGAGCCCCTAAACTACCTCCGATTATTTTTCAAACACCCCAAGGGAACGCGCATCCTGTACAGAATGCCGTTACGATCAGTGACGGCACGTGTTGCAGCCCTACGAGCCGCCGCTACTACACAAATTCGAAGAAACGATCCCCCTCAAACTCCCCGGGCCTTTTCGGCCTCCGTGTGACGTTGAGAAGTTAAATCTGACGCGCAGTGCATTCATGCTGCTATTGGTCGGGCAACCGGTTTCTCTGCAACATAGAGTTTCAAATAATAATAATAATAATAATAATAATAATAATAATAATAATAATAATAATAATAATAATGTATGAGCGAGAGAGCTCTTCATTGAAAAACAGAATTTAGCCGGCGTGTGTATGTCGCTGACTTGCTACTCTGCGTGGGGAAGGGAATTGGGGACTGAAAGGCAAAAGAGAGAGAGAGGAAAAATATCAAGAATTAAAATGGAAAGATAAAAAAGTGAATATACAGACTATAGTGAACTAGAAGTACTCTAGTGGCACGACCGCCAGGCCACGCCGCCTCTCTTGGCGGTCGGAAATACCACGGACCGCCGCTAGGGTTTCTCGTGGCGCTACTGCGCCTTTTCCTAGGCCAGTACCAATACCAGTACGCAACGTCAACCTGCAAAGAGCGGTTGTCGACGCAAACAAAGAGATATGGCGAATTAGTCGAGAGAAGGGTTTCGAGGTAGTGGATTTAAACAGGGAAGTGCACAGGTGGGGTGGATTCCAAAGAGACAAGATTCATTTCGATAAGAGGCTTGGACACGAGGTGGGCTGGCGACTGGCAGGACGCGCAGTAGCTTTTTTGGGGGGCTCACGGGCCCTTCGGAGTCCGGGGTAGCTCGTAACAGGGAAAACAACCAGGAGGACGCTTTGACAGGTAGAATTGCGAAAAACCAGAAAAAAGGTAAAAGAAAAAGGAAAAAGGCGCGTGTTGCAATTAGTTACATAAACATGCAGGGTGGCAGAAAGAAGGCAAAATGGTTAGAGATTGAGGAGCAGTTAAACAAAGAACAGATAGGCGTGTATGCGGTTACAGAAACACACCTTAGAGACTTGGAAGAGCCACCACATATTAAAAATTATGTTTGGGAAGGGTGTAACAGGACCATATCGGAAAGGAAAGGTGGGGGTGTAGGAATGCTAATTCACCGCGGAGCCAAATGGGTTAGAGTGAAACAGACGTGTTCAGAGCACCTCTGGGTTCTGGGCACAGTAGGTGGAAAGGAAACGTGGCTAGGGGTAGCCTACTTGTGGACGGGGAATAACTGCAGAGAAAAGAATCAGGAGATAGTGGATTGCATGAGTGCGGATATTAAGGAATTTGGTAATGGGGCCGAAATCATCCTTCTAGGGGACATGAATGCCCACATACATGACCTTGACGGATATTCAGACACCAATGGGAAGTTATTACTAGATCTTTGCGAGCAACATAGTCTGGAGATAGTTAACACGGGGCCTAAATGTGACGGCCAGATCACATGGGAAGTCGGAAACAAGCAATCAAGTATTGATTATTGTCTCATGACTGAAGGAATTTACCACAAACTGACAGAAATGAGGATAGACGAGGAAGGCATTAACAGCTTGGGTAGTGATCATAAACGAATAACATTACAAATGGGATACGAAACTGAAAATATGAGCATGGAATCAAAGTCTGGCAGCTCGTATTTAAATGACAAACAAATAATAAATATAGCCGCAAGAGTCGAGGAAGAAGTAGGCGAAATACCAGGCAAGGACTGGGAGTATAGTGAGCTGTTACATCTAATGACGAAGGAGATAGGGAAAGAGAAGAAAACTGTTTGCTGGAAAGGAAAAAGGAAGCCAAAAAGTTGGTGGAACAAGGAAATCCGGGAGGCGATCGAGAAGCGACGCGAAGCATCACGGGAGCATAGAAAGGCAAAAAAGGAGAAGCGGCCGCAGGACGAAGTCAAAAAAATATGGGAAATATATTTAGAGAAAAAATCCCTTGTACAGAAATTGGTAGAGGCAAAAATTAAAGGTGAAAGTGAACGCTGGATGACAGAGATACACGAAAAAAAGGAGGCCGCGCCTAGGATTTTTTGGAGCCACATAAAGGCGCTAGGTAGGAAGTCTGTCACAACGCAACAACATTTTCTAGATGAAGGAGGAAATCAATTGGAAGGGTACGAAGCGCTAGGTTACATCCAAAAGGTAACAGCCGATTCGTTTCAAAAGAGCGTCCAGGGGATCTCCCCGGTGAGTAAAAGTGTGGCGGAGAAAGCAACAGAGGAAGAGCTAGTACTTGATAATTTCAACTGGAAAAAGGCCGAAGGAAAAATTCCAAAGCGCACTGCCGCGGGTTTAGATGGGATTCCCGTTAGCCTCATTAACGAACTAGGACATAACACTAAAGAAGCATTGTTAAAAGCAGTAGAAAAAAGCTTAAAGGACGGACAAATACCGGACAGTTGGCGACAAAGTAGAATGAACTTAATCTATAAAGGCAAGGGAGAAAAGGACAAGATTCGCTCGTATAGACCACTAACCATTACATCGGTACTATACAGGTTGGCGATGCAAGCAGTAAAAATGAAAATAGAAACATGGGCCGAACATAACGATATTTTGGGAGAACTTCAGAACAGATTTCGAGTCGACAGGCGGTTAGACGATAACCTGTTTGTTCTCACTCAGTGTATAGAAATATCTAAAATAGAGAATAGGCCCTTGTACGTGGCTTTTCTAGACATCACTGGGGCATACGACAACGTTAATCAGGAAATTTTGTGGGATATATTGAAAGGAATGGGCATGGGCGACGACTGTATACAGCTTTTGAGGGAGATATACCGAGAAAATACAGTTTGCATAGAGTGGGAAGGAATGCGTAGCAAAGAGAACGTTGAGGTTAGCAGGGGTCTGAGACAGGGATGTCCTTTGTCCCCGCCGTTATTCATGCTGTACATGGTGAGCATGGAAAAAGCGCTAGAAGGTAGCAACATTGGTTTTAATCTGTCACACAAACAGGGCGGCATGATGATTGAGCAGAAGCTTCCAGGTTTATTTTATGCGGACGATATCGTCTTATTTGCGGACAGTCGAGATGATATACAGCAGCTGGCGAATATATGCGGAAGGGAAGGTGAAGCTCTTGGACTAGGATTCAGTGTAACGAAGTGTGGATTGATGGTATTCAATGATCCCTGTGATCAGACGGTGTCCATACAAGGCCAAGAAATACCGAGGGTAAGTGAATACAAGTACCTTGGAGTATGGGTAAATGAGAGTGATAGATACATGGAGGTACAGGAAAAAGCCTCGGCAGCAAAAGGAAAGAGGAATGCGGCAATAATGAAGCACAGAGCGTTGTGGGGATACAATAGGTATGAGGTGCTTCGAGGTCTGTGGAAGGGTGTAATGGTTCCAGGGCTTACTTTTGGGAACTCAGTGGTGTGCATGAGGGCAGAGGTGCAATCGGGAATGGATGTAAATCAAAGGACTGTGGGACGCCTCGCGTTGGGTGCTCACGGGAAGACGACAAACGAGGCTGTAAAGGGCGATATGGGGTGGGCAGGTTTTGAGGCGAGGGAAGCGCAGAGCAAAATAAGGTTCGAAGAAAGGCTAAGAAATATGAAGGAGAGTAGATGGGCAGAGAAGGTGTTCCGTTATTTGTATAGGAAGAGCGTGGACACACAGTGGAGAAAAAGAACTAGAAGACTCACTAGTAAATATACGGCTGGTATTGTAAGCCATATGTCAACAAAGAGCGTTAAGGGAAAAGTCAGGGAGGCGGAGAGGATTTACTGGATGGCAGCTATGGAGAAAAAACCGGCTTTGAGTAACTACCGAAAGGGCAAAAATGAAATAAGGAGGGAGGCATTTTACGATAATTCAAGGGGAAGCGCTTTACTGTTTGAAGCGAGATCGGGTTGCCTTAGAACGCGTAGTTATAAAGCAAGATTCAGTAAAGAAGAAGAACAATGCACATGCTGCGGGAAAGATAAGGAAACGGCGGAGCATGTTCTGATTGAATGTGGAGATATCCACCCAGGTGTACGTTTGGGCACGAGCCTACAGGAAGCCTTGGGTTTTAGGGACAACAATGGAAAGCTGAACACACCCGCGATTGAAATAAGTAAGAGACGGTTAGAGTATTGGTGGCAGAAAATTAGAGAGAAAGGACAAAAATAAATATTGGAAAAATAAAATATGGACAGTGTGCCGTAAATGGCAGAGAACTTAAGCTGAAAATTTACCTTTTTTTCCATTAAGATAGAATTTATCGAAGTAGAGGCATTAGGCCAACATAAAAAAAAAGGTTTTTTTTTTTTGTCGAGCCTGGTGGCATACTTGTCACCACCCCGTTATAAAGGGGACGCTCATAGCATCCATCCATCCTAGGCGAGGCGCAGTCACTTGGTGATTCAGCGCGTTAGTTCAGCACGTCTGCCGGTATCCTGCGCATCGCTTTGTCTGCAGCTACTGTGCTGCACGTGTACCGGTATACTCTGCTCTGCATTTTCTCGCACGGACCGTTGTGGAGCAGCTGTCTTTACCTGTTCAGGTATTCCGTACCAACAAACATGTAGCTCGTGACATGTCGAAGCGGAGGACGGATTCACACTGTTTTGCTCCGGGTTGCCGAAGCGGCTACCCGGGCGCCCCGAAGGCATCGTTGTTTGCAGCTCCTAGAGAAGACGATCTCCGCAGAAAGTGGGAGCGTAACCTCCGGAGGGATGACAAGCCTCTGACCGAAACATCAGCGGTGTGCGAACATCACTTCGAGCCAAGATATATTCTGCGCGAATATGTGCACGTGATAAATGGCTGTAAAGTGCGCACTCCCCGAGGAAAACCGTAATTGGTGCCTGATGCCGTGCCAACGCTTTTGCCAGGTTGTCCAGCGTACCTTTCCGTCGCTGCGCCCAAGCAAAGACCCGAGAGAAGGAAAGCAGCCAAACCTCCTGAAGGCGCAAGCAGAAAACGGCGCAGGCCTGATGCACCTGACGAAGTGTGCGACGGCGGTGAAATGGAAGACATGGACTTTAATGCTGCCACTAGTGCGCGACTTTCAATTGAAGCTATTCGCACACTTGAAGTTCCTGCAAACTACTGGTGTCGTATAGAAGCAGTTGGCCACTGCGATCTAATATTTGTGACGACAGTGATAAGCAAGCGTACAAAACTGGATATTTTTCATGAAAAAGCTGTGTGCTTTATGTCCACAGAAGGAAAAATTGTAGCCCAAGTCTTCTATCAAGGTGTTTTGTGTCAAGAGAAACCCGTGCAATCCCTTGCTGAGGCCACATCCGTATTGGAAGAAGCTCGAGAAAGCCCTGTCTGCAAGGGAGCAATGTGTAAACAAGAATTCAAGCCGCTTTCCTCTCGGCTGACCGCACATCATCGAGCTGAAGCAAACACTGCTGGACGATCCGTGATCAGCGTACGCTGCTTCCGAAAAGTTTCTTCTGAAGGTAAGTAGACGTGAAGTGCATTAGGATGCCCATAACATTACCACATTGCCTCAGGTATTGAGGGGTGTGATTTTAACGTATGCATTGTTTGTTCATTTGCAGGCTCAAGTTGTGCAGAATGCAAGTCCCTTAGGAAAGCGTTACTGACAAGAAAGTCGTACATTAACTGTCGTGTACACCTGCCTGTAAAGAAAACCCTTTCTTCACGACTGACGCAACAAAAGAAGAAGACTGCACGTCTTCAAAATCAGGCATGTGTGCTTAAGAAAAAGTTGAGTGTCATGCTTGCCAAGAATGTGGCAATCGCAGAAGAAGATTTCAATGCAAAAGTAGCTCTCCTACCAGAGAAGCAGCGTGAGGCAACTCTCCACATATTCAAAGCTTCTTCACGGAAGAGTACTAAAGGCATGATATTTTCAAATGAGTGGGTGCTCGAATGTTTGATTATGAAGCTGAAAAGTGCAAGGTTGTATGAGCACTTGAGAAAAGAAAAAAATCTTAGTTCTCCCCAGTAAGACTACGCTTCGCAAATATTTAAAATGCTACAGAACTGGGTTTGGATTTAGCAATAAAATCTTTGATGTGCTGAAGCAAAAGACTTGCACTATGGACGAGTTTTCATGCCATGGAGGACTCATCGTGGATGAACTGAAACTCTCGGAGCACCTCTCAGTGAACAGTGAAGGCCGCAATGATGGCTTCGTTGACTTGGGACAGTTTACGTCTGACAAAGATAAGCACAGTGTCTGTGATCACGGTATGGTGATAATTTTTGTGCCCTTTGTTGGCAAATGGACGCAAATACTCGCTGCATTTGCGACTCATGGAAACATAAATGGGAACCTGCTGACGAAGATAATGCTTGAAGCCATCATTTTAGCTGAGAAGGCCGGACTCAAGGTTGATTTCATTACGTCTGATGGTGCCACTTGGAATCGGAAAATGTGGTCTGTGATGGACATCAAAGCATCACTGACAGAAACGAAATGCAGCACATTGCATCCAGTGGACCCAACGCGCAAACTCCATTTTCTGTCGGACTTTCCTCACTTAATTAAGTGCCTGAGGAATGGACTACTAAGGTCGGACTACGAAACACCTGAGGGCCGGGTAAGTTGTTTTTGATCACCAAGCATGCTGTACAACTTTATTGATACAATCTGTTTGTTTCTAACAGTTTCTCACTTTGGTATTCCTTTCAGGTATCTTTACAATTCGTACGCAAAGCTTTGGAACTGGATGGTTGCAGTGTCACATTGCAGGCAATGCATGGAATCACCGGAAGCCACATGAACCCCAACAATTTTGAAAAGATGAGAGTATCTTTAGCTTTTCAGCTTTTCGGAGAAAAAGTGATTCATGGTCTGCAGCTGTACAAGTCAGGAATTGAAGATACCTGTAATGACATCACAGCTACACTAAAGTTTTTCAAGTAAGTGTCATCACATTGTGGTTTTATTGCGATTGCACCTTTCACCTTGCATATGACAGTCTGACTCTTGCTCACAAACACAGATTCATCCTGCTTTTGTTCATTTCACAGGATCATCCATGACCTTGTGCAAATGATGACTTCACGATTTCCAGCTGAAGCGCTGCGCCCAAGTTCAGCAAGTGTTGAGAAGCTGCGATCGTTTCAGGAGTATCTTTCATCATGGGAAGACCACACGAAGGGGCAGAAAGGATTCCTGAGCCAGTCAACAGCAGCTGGGCTGCGAGTGACAGTGTCAAGTGTGCTTTCTTTGCTTCAGTATCTCACTGAGAAGCTAGGCTACAGGTACCTAATGACATCTAGAGTAAGCCAAGATCCTGTTGAGCATGTTTTTGGCATTGTCAGGCAGTCGTCTGGATGTAACACGCACCAAACACCACAGCAGTTTATTAGCACTATCAACTGCTTGAGCTTCAACAATCTTGCTCACTCAGCTTCAAAGGGAAACTGTGAGCCTGCAGTGCTCCATGCCCTTCTACCCGCAAATTCAGGTGCTGAAAATGTTCCATCTGGTAAACAGCGCTTAATGGACAAGTTTATAAACAGTGACAATGTATCTGCCGTGCAGAGCTCGCTCCCACAGAGTGCGCCAGACCATGCGTCATGCATTATATCTGCCAGTGACAACCGGCTAACATTTTATATAGCAGGATATGTAGCTAGAAAATGCCTACTGAAGTCTGGCTGCGAAGAGTGCCGTAAACTTCTTCTAATGCAAAAGGAGTCTGCTGAAAGTCTCAAACACCTTGCGCAATTGACACACATGAAAGACAGAGGTGGCCTGCTTTATCCGTCTAGCCTGTTGTTTAAGTTTGTTCATGATTTAGAAAAAGCCTTCACAACGTGTTTCAGTTTGCTGGAGCTGCACGCTGATAGCATACTCGACATTTTAAGCGAAGTTAAGGCAAAGCAAAAAAATGGGCTTGGTTGTCGTGACCATTCTGAAGGCATTGCAGCTGAGGTCATCGTTTTTTACATCACTACTCGTCTGCATTTCCTAACTAAAAGCGTGAACCAGAATAGTGCTAAAAAACGAGAATCAGCCAAGCACCTAAAGCTCAGTAGATGTTAAGTTCTGCACATGTCCATCTCACGTGTCTTCTTTTTTGCGAATCCTCGTAATAGTTTTGAAAAGCTGTTAAACTAGTGAAATTTATTTTGTTATTTTGTATTTTTTGTACTCTTCCAACCATCACAATAAATAAAAAGATGTTCCTGTTTTCATTTTCGATGCTGAGCACTGTGTCCTTACCATGACCTTCTATGTAATAAGCCAGCACCAAAACTATAGTGGAAGCGCGCCGTAAGCTTGTGATGGTGATGAGCAATCGCTTTGTAGCGAATGTTATTAGCGCGTGTGGTAAATATGAATATATATATATATATATATTCTTGGCCAAACTATGTATATACAAACCGCTGAGCCACGCAATAACTAACCTAGCAATTTTACGTTTGCATGAGCCAGGAAGCAAACACGCGCGTTAGAATTGACCATAGCTGCAACTCAGAAGGAGCCAGCGACGGCCGGTCAACGCAGCCGAAGCTCCTAGGATGGATGGATGGATGGATATGGCTGTACCCTTTAGATCGGGCGGTGGCTAGCGCCACCAAGCCGTAATACCTAATGAACCAAAAACTATATTTATTTTTTTCCCTTAAAAAGTGAGTTTGAGGATTCGTACTTTGCAGTGAAGAGTTTAATTTTCACTCGTGTCTTGACTTTAGCCACCAATCAGATAACCTCCTTCTGGTTAAGTCTACACGCTTAAAATTTATTTTGCCCTCCCGGTCCCTAAACCCCAGTGCTTTGAAATCAAGGAAATGGAGCAGTGGCGCCACCTCGCGCCATCCGTGTGAAAGGCTGGCGCCAGAGCCTGGCCGGTCGCACCACTAGAGTACTTCTAGTTCACTATAATACAGACATTTTTTTTTTTGTCTCTTGGGCGGGGACGTGTTCTGACAGCATGACTTCAGTTTTCAAGGCGCCCCTACAGTTTGTCTAGCTGACCGATATTGTCTAAATACACGAATAAAAGTTTCATCGCTTGCATCTGTTGCGTGAAGCTGGAGAAAGGGCCCAGGACACAATCAACTAATAAAGTTCTTTGGGTTAACAGATGCATGCAGTGCTCATAGAGCGCACGCTCATCGGCACACGCTCGGCACTCAAACAAAATATGTTCTACAGTTTCTATGGAGCCACAGCTATTGCAGTATATATGGACTGTCTACTTGACCGAAGCGATACCGTAAATTGTTTCCATAAGCACTGTTGAGCCAGAGACGGTGGTAGAGAGTTTTCAGGTGTTGAGGGATTCGGGATGGGAGTCTAGTCCTTGGATGTGGGTACACTCTATGCTCTGCTGGCATCTGTACGTGCTATTTCTTCGTCGTGTTGCCCGCGTGCGCCACCTCCCTACTACACACGTTCTCCTAGCCACGCACAGACCGCACGTGCAGCTGCATGCCACACGAAAGCTGGAAGGGGTGGGAGAGTAATTCTTTAAAAAAATAGAAAAATTGGCAGATCTTCCCTACAGTGGGAATCGAAAATATGCGAAGCACGAATGAGAAATGTTGACATGTCATTTTAAAATCAGCACAACGTTACGAGGTGCAGGTAAATGATGCCGCACATGACTTACGTGTCATGATTATCATGTTTGCATGTGTCGTTTACCTTCGTCATCTTTTCACGTCACGTGATAGCAAATTTAGTATGTGTGGAGCTAGCGAAACGGCCGCGAGTGCATCATGAAGGGCCCAATATACTCCAATGCAGCGTTGACGCGCGCGCATGCCGCGCACAGCGACGCTACGTTAGCAAAACGCCAGGCGCGACTGCAACGTCCGTCCACGCGGCCCGACGGCAACCGGCGCAAAATGCGACACGCTGCATTTCGCGCCGATGCGTTACCCAGAGAACACTGCATCTCCCTCTTTTCGTGACGGATGGACGCCGGAAGCGCTGAAACATGCATGCGTGAAAGCAACGCGGCGCGCGCCTGCCAGTGTATACGCAGGACCGGCGCCTGGCGTGGCAACGCAGGCGTGACGCGACGACATGAACGCCGGTGAGCGCGCGAATCGCGTCAAGTCGAAATGTATTGCCACCTTGACTGTGGCATGTAGTCATGTTGTTTCATGACACGCATATCATGATATTCATGTTAGGGTCTGCCGCTTGTGTTCGCCATGCAACAATGCCACTCCATACGAGTTTTGCAACATGCCATGTGAAGGAAACCACCGCAAGAGCTGCAGGACCATGAAATGTAAATCATGGCATACATGTCATGATTTTCATGTTACGACTAGTCAAATATGTTCTTCATACAGAGACGTTATGCCATACCAAGTTTGATATTGATACCATTATCGAAACGGCCAGGAGAGCTAAAAGTCGTAGGCGGATAGATAGATAGATAGATAGATAGACAGATAGATAGATAGATAGATAGATAGATAGATAGATAGATAGATAGATAGATAGATAGATAGATAGATAGATAGATAGATAGATAGATAGATAGATAGATAGATAGATAGATAGATAGATAGATAGATAGATAGATAGATACGCTCAACGTCGCAGAAGTTCGCTAAGAAGTTCACTTTTAAAAAGTAAGAAAATGAATTATGGGGCGCACGATAACTGTCTCTCATGTGAGGACACGTCAACTGATACACTCGCGGGGAAACGGAGACTGAAAAGACAGTAGCAAGGTAAAAGAGAGAAGATATGAGAGAGAGAAAACACGAAGTAAAAAAAAGTTGGGGTAAATGGTGGAGGAGAAAGTCCAGGAGAAAAGAAAAACTCGCGTGATGGCAGGACAAACGCTCGGAGGGGCGCTCGGCAAGTGGGCAAAGCTAAAGCCCCTGAGGACGTATAAATAAAGTTATTTTCATCCATCCATCCATCCTGGCAAAGTGGCTTTGGGAGAGGATACCACCGGAGTGTCGCGAAGTAAAGAGCGATAGCAGCAATCACCGCTTTTTGATAATCAAACGCGTCAAACATCCGCTATAACGGCACCGTTTTGAAAGATTCGTATGTCTCTGTGTTCGTTGTTCACTTGCGCATCATAACCACTCCGCCACAACTGAATTTCTACCTCAGGATTATATAGAGGTCCTCTAAGAGAGGCCCTGCTTGTTTAATAAAGTGCCTATAGAGAGAACACGTTTTAAATAAAATATTCGTAGTGTAACTGATACAAGCAAGGAAAGAAGGAGGAGACAAAATAGGGCGCCAAATGGCATACCAAGAAGCGATTAGGTGAACATAGGGTGGTGCTTGGTTGAAGGAAAGAGGGGGTAGGAAAGGGCCCACTGTAGACGAAATATGCTTTAGCAGAGTGTGACGTCGCCCAACGTCAGCAATTTCCGGCTGTGTCTTTGTTTTAATTGGCTGTGTTTTTTTTTATATTTTACGCTAGATGAACCATTATATGGCTGGTACGCTGGTAGAGCTACGCTGGTAGAGGGATTGATTGATTGATATGTGGGGTTTAACGTCCCAAAACCACTATATGATTATGAGAGACGCCGTAGTGGAGGGCTCCGGAAATTTAGACCACCTGGGGTTCTTTAACGTGCACCCAAATCTGAGCACACGGGCCTACAACATTTCCGCCTCCATCGGAAATGCAGCCGCCGCAGCCGGGATTCGAACCCGCGCCCTGCGGGTCAGCAGCCGAGTACCTTAGCCACTAGACCACCGCGGCGGGGCAAACTGGTAGAGGGATCTGGCGCAAAAAGATAACTGCAGAATATCAATAAAAAATGGCAGGACATCCACGGAGTGAATGATAAAGAGAGGGGCGAAGAATCCGGCCGTCCATTCGTTCTTGCTTCCGTCCGTCCATGCGTGCGTCTGTGTGGCTGCCCGTGCGTCCATCCACCCGTCCGTGCATCTGTTCGTGCGTCCGCACGTCCATCTGTGCGTCCGTCCATGCGTTCGTCCATGCATCCGCTCCTGCGTCCGTCCACGCGTCCATCTGTCCATGTAGCCATCCGTGCGTCCGTCCACACATCTGTCTGTGTATCCGTCCTTCCACCTTTTCAACACTCCAAGTACCACCATCTCGCATCTTTTCATCATATATTCCTCATATAGAAGCACCGCCATCCAGCGCACATTCCAAGGACTAAACGAGAGGTGGCACACGCACACTTTCTTACGGCTTGCGCTTCGGGTCTGCTTCCCACCTTTAACCACCTCGAGTTCATGGTATATACTAGTTCACTGTATTCATGGCACTGCGGCCCAACGCTCGCTAAACCTTTTTAAAACCAAGGAGGTTACGCCCAGCGAGTATAACGTAGCAACCCTTTCTTGTCAGCTAGTGCTCAATGTACATGCCAATAGCTGTTAATGGGGAATGAGAGACAGGAGAATTCGGCTTTTAGTTAACGTGCACACTGCGAATTTTTTACTGTTCAACAACACACAGGAGATATCTCCCACCGGCACCACCTTGCAGGTCAAAATATAAGACTGGTTACACACTACTACTACGACTACGAGGGAGGAACGAGTGGCGCTATGCAGAGCTTCGCCCCTAATAATGCCGTAACTATGTTTTGCTTCTATGCCACTGCGAAGCAGCCATATCGGCGTAGGCACTAACACGCTCTTTCAATTTTCTGATGGTGTGAAGAACACTCGTACAACGAATGTGTTGCGCACGCGCGTTGGTTTGATAGTGAAGCCAGATGTCATTGTCAACATTCATACGACCTTCTAGTGATGTGTCCGATGCCATGCAATGTCATTACTATTTAGAGTAGTGCAGCATCGTGAGTAGTGTTGGTGTTTAGGAGAGCCGTGTCGAAAAGCCCCAAGAACAACCGTTCAGCGGTACGTAGAAGCCATAATCAGAAACGAAGCGGAACAGGGAAGGCAGGTAAGTTAATTAAGTTAACCTGCAGCTATTGTCGATCTGCATTTCTGCGGCCTTGTCAAAATGTAGGCGTAGTGACGCCTCTCGTTACTTTATTCACTAGCTTAACTTTGTACAGCATCGGTTGGCCAGCCGCGGCGATTGGTCAGGCTTGGCTGCTGACCTTTAGGGTGCGGGTTCGATGCCAGCCGTGGTGGGCTTATTTTCAGTGGAAGTGAGATGGCTATGGCCCCGTGTACATAAATTTAAGTGCACGCGTTAAGAAAACGCTGGTGGGATAAGCTATGGGCGTATATAGTTGAGGGCACCAGAAATTTCAAACACTTGATGTCCTTTACAATGTGCTGAAATCGCATGCCAAGGTCCTTTTGTCACAATGCAGAAACATCAGCAGTCGAATCCAGCTAGGGAACTCACTTTAATTGTACCAGAACACTGGCAAACTGATGTTGTTGTTGTTGTTGCCCCTTCGCACTGGCACATACCCACTATGGGGGATTGGCCATGAAATCTAGAAGTATCCTAAATGATATATATTAAAAGGTTTATCCTTAATGAAAAAACTAATGATGTAATAGAAAATAATAATTAACTAAAAAGGAATATTAAACTAAACAAATAATTAAAGATTGAATCAAGAAGAGAAAAGGTGAGGTAATACTACAGTGGAAGACAGAAATTTTGAGTAGACCAGACAATCGAGCTTATCTCACCCGGTCACAATCAAATGAATATGCAAATTTCATTCAAAATTAGACAAGTGTCGTCAGAAATATATTTAAGCAGGCATTATTATGACATGCGCTTTGATTCTCGAATGAAATTGCATACAGCATCGAATACGCTCCTGTGGCAATGTCCCAAGCTAAAGGCACCGAAACTTAGAACATTATCTGCAGTTAAATTTAAACCTACTGCTTGAAAAGGAACAATTAAAAGTCTTTTCCTAATTAATGAATAGTTTTTACATGTTATAAAGTAATGCTCTATTGTTTCCGTTTCTTCACAGAATGGACACAGGGGGGATATCGCCAGACCAGCTCTGTGCAAGTAAAAGTTTAATGGAGGGACACGGCATCGAAATTTGGTTAAAATAACTTCTAACTTTTTAGATTGACTCCACTGAGGTTTCCAGGGGTATGTTAGGTGCTGATAGTCCGTATATTTAGTAATATTTTCCATAATATCCGTATAAATAGCAAACTGATCGGAAGAGAACCTCGTCTTCTTCTCTCGCTGCGCGTGTTCTTCGTTGTACTCTTGGTGCTGCATATTCAATGTGGCATTTGCCCCCCTCCATAGAGCAGCGTCCCGATGCTCTTTTACAAAAGACGGTGTAGTAGATGCATGGTGTAAATCAGTCAAAAAAGTAGGGCTTCATTCGCACAACGTGCACGATTTCTGGTTTTTGCTGGCGGGTTGTCGAGGGGCTGTCAGGAACGACCACGTAATTAACGTCGCTCAGGCGTTGTAAAACTGTGTAGGGGCCAAAATACTTCTTCATCAATTTTTCAGACAGTCCCCGGCGGCGGATAGGACTCCACACCCAGACTTTGTCGCCGGCCCGATAGACGACATGTCGGTGTCGCAGATTATAACGTTGGGCGTCATAATTTTGCTGCTGGGTGATTCGGACGCGCGCAAGCTGCCTCGCTTCTTCTGCTCGTTGGATAAAAGATGCAGCTTCCAAATCGATGTCATTGCAGTCGTGCAGTAACAAGGCGTCAAGCATCGTCGTCACTTCACGGCCATGAAGGAGACTGAACGGCCTTCTTCGTGTAGTTTCTTGCTGCGCTGTATTATCGGCGAACGTGATGTACGGTAGAATGTCGTCCCAGTTCTTGTGATCCACGTCAACGTACATACTCAACATGTCGGCAATAGTCTTGTTGAGGCGTTCTGTTAAGCCGCTGGTTTGTGGGTGATAGGAAGTGGTTTTCCGATGGGCTGTTCCACTGAGCTCAAGCACTGTTTTCAGGAGCGTGGCTGTGAAAGCGGCACCTCGATCCGTTATTATGATTGTTGGAGCACCGTGCCTCAGGACGATATTTTCTACGAAGAATCGTGCGGTTTCAACGGCGGTGCCACTTGACAAAGCCTTTGTTTCCGCATAGCGTGTAAGATAATCAGTGGCGAATATTACCCACTTGTTGCCAGCATGGGAAGTCGGATATGGTCCAAGGAGATCCATTCCAATTTGGGCAAAAGGTACCGTGGGCACGAATTGGTTGTAATAGTCCAGCTGGTTTTAAAGGGTGGCGATTTTCGTCGTTGGCAATTGAGGCACGTGCGCACGTAATGCTTCACAATAGCTGGAAGTCTTGGCCAGTAGTATTTCTGTTGGATTCTGGCCAATGTGCGTGTGTATCAGAGATGACCAGACGTTGGCTCATCGTGGCAAGCACAAAGTATTTTCTCACGAAGTGATGTCGGAACGACAAGTAGGTGGGTGCTTCCTCTGGGAGAAAAGTTCTTCTTATAGAGAACACCACTACGTAAGCAGAATGACGGCAGGCTCCTTGCAAATCTTCTAGGGACGGTTGTTGTCCGGCCATTCAAAAATTCAATAAGAGGAAGCAACTCACTGTCTTCTTTCTGCTTGCACGAAATCGTAGTGGTGTCAACGACTCCTACAAACGCCATGCTGTCATCTTCTGTGTCATCGTCGCGCTTTATCGGTGACCTTGATAAGCAATCGGCGTCGGCGTGCTGCCGTCCGGACTTATACACGACCGTCATATCAAACTCTTGAAGGCGTAAGCTCCACCGTGATAGCCGACCAGACGGGCCTTTCAAGTTGGTCAGCCAGCAGAGGGAATGATGGTCGCTGACTACGTGGAAGGAACGACCATAGAGGTACGGACGAAACTTCATAACCGCCCATACGACAGCAAGACACTCTTTTTCCGTTGTGGAGTAGTTGGACTCGGTGCGGGAAAGCGTCCTACTAGCATATGCGATCACACGCTCGGCTGAGTCTTGCCACTGGACGAGTACAGCGCCTAAACCCACGTTGCTGGCATCTTTATGGACCATGGTGGGAGCATCCTCATCAAAGTGAGCAAGCACAGGCGGAGTCTGCAGGCGTTGTCGGAGATCGTCAAATGCCACCTGTTGATCGTCGCCCCATGTGAATGAAACGTCTTCTCTTGTGAGTCGTGTTAACGGCGAGGCTATGTGGGAGAAATTGGCAATAAACCTTCAGTAGTATGCGCATAGGCCAAGGAAACGCCTGACTGCTTTCTTGTCTTTTGGTACCGGAAATTTTCTGACGGCTGCAATCTTATCGGGATCAGGTCGAACACCTTCATGGCTCACCACATGGCCTAAAAATTGAAGCTCTTTGAAACCGAAATGACACTTCTCGGGTTTCAGTGTCACGCCGGCAGACCTTATTGCCCTGAATACCGATAGCAGCCTGCTCAGGTGTTCCTCAAATGTTTTTGAAATAACAATGACGTCGTCCAGATAGACCAGACATGTCTGCCACTTAAGGCCTGACAGAACGGTATCCATCAGTCTCTGAAATGTTGCGGGGGCTAAGCACAATCCGAATGGCAAGACTTTAAATTCATAAAGCCCGTCAGGCGTTACAAAAGCCGTTTTTTCTCTATCTCGCTCGTCGACCTCAATTTGCCAATACCCACTTTTGAGGTCCATTGACGAAAAGTAGCGCGCATACCTCAGCCTGTCGAGTGAATCATCGATGCGCGGTAATGGGTACACGTCTTTCTTTGTCACACGGTTCAGCTTGCGGTAGTCGACACAAAATCGCAAGCTTCCGTCTTTCTTTTTAACCAGCACTACCGGCGATGCCCAAGGACTTCTTGACGGCTGGATGACGTCATCATCGAGCATTTTCTTCACATGTTCCTGGATTGCTTCACGCTCTTTCGGTGCTACGCGGTATGGGTTCTGTCGTATTGGCCTTGCCATCTCCTCCGTTATTATCCGATGCTTTGTCAGTGGCGTTTGACTGACACTTGAGGACGATGAAAAAAAGTCTTTGAACTGGTGAAGAAGATCTACTAGACGCTGTCTCTGCGCTGGTGACAAATCCGAGCTTACGTCAATAGGTGGTGAAGCTGACGGGGCTTGCGGCTCGTCCTGTTGTACTACACAGCACTCGCGGATTTCGGTGATCTCGTCGAAGTAGGCAACTGTAGATCCTTGTGTAATGTGTCGTCGCTCGTTGGTAAAATTCGTTAACAGAACCTCTGCTTCACCGCACACAACATTGACGATACTTCTGGCAATTGCAACACCGCGAGAGAGTAGGAGCGTCAATACTTGTTCAGCGATTCCTTCTCCAGTATTCTGCTCGCTGCACGTGACTGAAACAAGGCGGCACGATAACGGAGGTACGGTCACATCGTCAATGACTCGCAGGGATTTTCGGTGTAGCGCTGCGCTTTGATCCGCTGAAAAGGTCAGTACACCGTCCGGAATATTGATGATGGCACCATATTCACGCAAGAAATCCATCCCGAAGATTGCCTGTTTGCAACACTCAGAAAGGATAACAAAAGTTGCGACGAAGGATGCATCCCCTATCTTCATTTTTGCGGTGCACTTTCCGATAGGTGTGAGTAGCTGCCCTCCAGCTCCTCTAATCTGCGGTCCTGTCCATTCCATTCTAACCTTCCTGAGCGTGTCTGCCAGACCCTCACTCATTATTGAGAAGTATGCGCCAGTGTCGACCAATGCCATGCCGTCATGTCCGTCAATCGTAATTGCAACTTCGGCAGTAACAACCCCATCTTTCGTCGATTCATTGAAAATGTGTCTCTCTTCGCTCGGCAGTAATGGGGGATTTTCAGCACTTCGACGATTCGCAACCTTCCCCCCTGAGGTCGCTGCTTTTAGTTTCCCCGGCGTGGACTAGGAGATCTCCCTCTTGGCATGTCAGTGGTGCTCCGTCTAGAGGATGGAGAATAACGCCCAGGAGAGGGTGAGCGTGACCGAAACCCAGGAGGAACATCCCGCGGGGTCATGACACTCGTGTCGACGTCAGGTGTTCCGTTGAAATGGCGCCGAGGAACCGTAGAAGGAAACCCTTGGTACCCTGCGGCGCGATACGGGCAATACCGAACGATGTGGCCTGCTTCCCCACAGTGAAAGCACAGGGGCCTATGATCAGGGGTACGCCAGATGACAGTTTTGCGAAGTGGTGGCCGCCTCGGCATCGAAGTTTCTCTGTAGTACCAAGGCGCTGTCGGCGGATGTTGCTGGTGGTACTGATGTGGTGTCGGCACGTTCACTGGCTGTCGGCGGACTACGTCGGCATAGCTTGCCCTGGGAGTGCTCGTGTTCGGCTCAGGAAGCGAGAGCGCTTGCCTGACCTCCTGGCGTACAACTTCCGTTACTGAGGCGATCGCGCAGTCATTCGGTTTAGCAACGAGTTTCTTGACCTCTTCTTGTACGATTTCTCGTATCAGTTGGCGCAAAGAACCTTCGTCGGGTGTTGTTGCTGTGGTAGTGGCTGCCACGCTGATCGGTGCACTGTGGGTTGGGCGGTCATACTGGCGATAACGTAGATGCAGTGCGCGTTCGATAGATGTCGCCTCCTTGAAGAATTCATCCACACTTGTAGGCGGGTTTCATACGAGACCAGCGAACAGCTGCTCCTTAACGCCCCGCATGAGGTGGCTAACCACCTCATGCGGGGCGACCGACCAAGCAAGGGACATTCTTGCCGAGAATTTAGTTTCTGAGTTTACTGGCACAGGTTCACACAAAATAATTTTTTACAAATATTATAGAGTTACAGCGCAAATATCCATTACCTTTTTTCGGTTGCGTGTGACTGATGTTTAACCTCTATATGCTCAGAATTAACGTATTGATTTGATTGATTTGTGAGGTTTAACGTCCCAAAACCACCATTTGATTATGAGAGACGCCGTAGTGGAGGGCTCCGGAAATTTTGACCACCTGGGGTTCTTTAACGTGCACCCAAATATGAGTACACGGGCCTACAACAGAATTAACGTAGAGACAACCTTGCGTCACCTAGCGAGCTAGGGCCTAGAAACAATCCAAAAGCAACTAATTAGCCTTCAGAATCATCCGGTTTCAGTGTTTGAAGCCTACGTGGCTTAGTGTAAACTTCGCCCTCCTTTTTATGTCGTCCGCCACGGTGGAGCAGTCATTAGGTTGCAGCTCGACTGCTCACCAAAAGGTAGCGAGTTCGATCCGTTCCACGGTGGTCGCATTTCGACGGAGGCTAAACGGTGCAGGTCCGAGAACTGTGGGATATCAGAGAAGTCCAGATGCTTGAAATTTCCGGAGCCCTCCAGTACGGCATCGCATAATGATATCTTGGTTTGGGGACGTTACAATTGTACGTTTTCCATATTAGGGAGTTTTAGAATACCGTTTGCAAGCGCTGCGGGCGTTGCGGGCATAGCGGGTTCCATGTGAGCTTTTAGAATAGCGTTTGCCCCGCTGCAAACCGCAACGCATGGTCGCAGTGACACCGTCGCCTCGAAACCAGCGCTTGCGGGCCACATGCGGGCCGCGATCGCCGCACGCAATTTCGGACTTTCTGCGTGCGGTCCGCGAACGCCGACTCGCGTTACGACGCATGCGCGGTGGCAGCGACCGCACCGCAAGGCCTCGCGGTGCGCTATTCTAAAACTCCCTATTAGCTCAAAACGCGTTTGTCGATCATAGAAGAGAAGAAGCGGTCTAGTTCTCTTTGTTTTTGTTTTTTGAAAACTTCAATTTAGTTTACCAGAGCAGTAGCATATACGGACTCTTTTCGCAAAGGCGCAATGCTCGGTGAACTCGGAACAATTGTTCTGAAATGCCGCGGCTACAATCGCGGTCGCTTGCTCGCTGCAATAGGTGTGCGAATAACCACAAGCCTGATGACGTTTCGCTTTGTGAAAGCAGCTTGCCACGCCCACTACTGAACGAAGCACAAGCGTAATACAAAGCTACTCGAACACTGCGTTGTCTTGTGTGCTGGCTCAAAAAAACAACAAAAAAAAAACAGGGGTAATGGAGCTCGTCTTCAGTCATTGTCAATCGCGAAGTGTCGAGACCTTTGAGAGTTGTCCGGCGAAAATCGTGACGGCACGCCTTTCCGAGGAAAAAGTGCGGCCGCTCTAGAAAGGGTGAGGCCTGCAGTATGTTCGAATCAGTCCGACAGCTGCCCCGCGATGAATGGTATGCATGCGGCGAGCGTGTTCGTGGTTATAGTGGTGGTGCCGCTTCTGTTTTGCGTTTGCTGCTTCACTCGAGAACAAGCTGCTTTTACGCTAACCGTGCTGCACACAAATGACGTGCACGCGCATATCGAAGAGAGCACGAAGTACGGTGCCATGTGCAGCGACAAAGATAGGAAAAACAAGACCTGCGTTGGAGGCGTCGCTCGAATCAAGACAAAGGTCTGTCTGTGCATGCTTCGTCAAACTTTATTTTCACTGCTATATATATATGCGTGAGTCGTCAAAGTTTAACAAGCAATCCGGTGATTTATGCATCTTTTATTTTTTTTCACGATGTTCTGGCTCAGTTATGAGGGGAAAAAAGGAGAAGTGGTGTACATTTGACTTTCATCACAAAAATGTCAATTCACCTTTAACGCTCTCTCTATTTCAGTAGCATTTACTGTTATCCTCGCCTCCCTCACGCCTGGCGTACGCGTGCGGGCGAGGGAGGCCGGTTCCCCCACAATCATCTGAGATGGGCACCAAGTGTGCCCCACACCTTCACTTCATTATCTTAAGCTCAAGGTTACGGCCATGGGTGTCCAAGGACCACTAATGTTACATTGCAAAAGCTGTTTGCTTCCCATTATCACCACCAGAAAGACGGAGAATAAAGGTAGACCGCTGTGGGAAACACGTCATTACTTCTTTTTTTTTTTTGCATTCATTGAGAAGCTTACTTTTCTTTGAACCCAATCGAAAAAAAAGGGATGGGGGGCTATGGTTAGACTTACTCCCCCCCCCCTTTTTTTTCTGTGGAAAATACTGATTAACACTATGACTACGAGCTGCATGCTTATAGAAGTCATTGGTTCTGTAGAATAACATTTGCTTTCCTTTCTGGCAGCTACGACGTATACATGCCGTAGTCCTCGCCTAAGCTCGTGTTATTGTTTTTTTTTATTCCAGGTCGAAGAATTGAAGGCGCGATATCCAGGAGCCTTGTTCTTTAACGCTGGTGACTTCTTTCAAGGAACCGCGTGGTACACCGTGCTGAAGGAGAAAATAATTTCGGCCGTCATGACGAGAATGGATTACGATTTTGTGGTAAGAGGACGCTGTCTTTAAATGCAGGGGCGAAGAAAAAAAGGAAAGAAAACGCGTACGTAATTTCGCAAATACGAACATCGCTGAACTGAAGGCTCATAATGCAAAAAAATGTTGAAGCTGCTAAATTATATTGTTAATTTCTAAGGCTTTACGTACCAGAAAAGCTTTGACCAAAAGGCATGCCTCCGTGTGGGACTTCAGATTAATCTTGAACTCCTGGTGTTCTGTAATGTGCACTTCAATCGAAGTATACTGTGAAGATATTGCACTTTCCCACCATCGAAATGTGGCCGCCGCTGCTGGGAATCAAACTAGCGCCATGGAGAGCTGAGGAAAGCGCTACCTTCTGAGCTGCCACTGGGGATGTTAAGCTGCTTGTATACATAAATGTCACAGCTGTAGTTGTACGAAAGATGATTCTCAGAAGAAGAAAATAATGAACGGACGATGCACGGATGGACAGAAGGACGCTTCGCCCAACTCATCATCTTTCACTCCGTGGATATGCTGTGACACCGTTTTTATTTACATGCAATGCAATTGTATGACCTTGAAAACTGGCTACTATATTCGATGACGACACGGGCAACACTATACCTAGACTATTGTCAATAGTCTAGGTGGTGTTGACACGGAACGTACTACCTACGGCATACGTAACTTCGCCCCTAAAAAAAAAAAAACATTGTGTCTATAACGTGTATATACAATCACACCACAACAACTCTCGTGTCCCGTCTTTATATGATGATGATTGAGCATATGTACAGAGGATGCACGGTTTACCGAATTTAACCTCTGGAGCAAGCTCCTTCATCATCATTCACTTCGTGGGTATGCGGGAATTTTTTTCTGTGCTTTAACGCTACAGTTTACTTGTTTGTATGTAAGTCTATTTTGGTAATATAAGTAATGTAGATTTAATATCAAAATATCCACACTGCTTTGATAGTCACCGATTGTCACCCTCAAAATATACCCGTACCATAAAACGGAACAGTAAGCGTGGAATAACTTCAAATAAACAGTTCTGAGGACCAAAATTGTGGTGATTCATTTTGCAAGAAATTGTGGAACGACAATTTCGCCGTGTACGTGACTTCTTTTTTAGTGCTCTTGTGGTGTAAAAGCTCGGGCCACGACTTGCAAGGGACGTTACGATTTCTTGCTGCCAGATACGTTAAGCGTTGTCATACCAGACACCAAGTACCACACTGTCATTTCGAAATATGCTATCACGGTCACTGCAAGTCATTGTGCCCCGAATGCTGGGAATTCGACATTTAAAATGGGGACGAGAACCGCATGCAGCTGATTGATTTATTTTTTTCTGCCCTCCAGTTCCTGTCTGAGATGTTAGTTGAAAAGACATCTGTACACAACGTGGTGGCCGTAAGGCTTTGGGTTTAAGAAATGCACTTCCTTTCGCACCCTTTTGCAGAAAGGGCAGAGCGTATCATGCTCAGCCGCTTACATTTGGTGTAACAAAACAGGATGCGCTCGCGATCCCGCCTGCGTACGCCGCTGGATCGTTTGCTGTTGCATAGCTCATCCTATAGTTGGAAAATGATATACCAATATGAAAACGCACAATATTCAGTTCTATATATACAAAGCAACAAGAAGTACGCATAACGAGCGATTTATCTTGCGTGCGCCTAGTTTCATCTATGTCGGTCAATTGAACATACCATGCATCAACGTCTTGCCGACGGCATTCACTATTATGGTCAAGTTGCACCCACGCACACGTGCCTTGATGGTATAAACGCAGGTTGGGTGTTCCACGCAGCAATCAAGTCGAACTTGCGTGTTGCCAGCTTGTAAAGCTGCAACGTTTAGGGTCGGGGATGACAGTTAATATGCGCTATATTGTTTAGCGTATGGTTCGCGAGGTTCTCATTTCAAGGTGAAAAGGGGGGGGGGGGGTATGTGATGTTCTTTTGTAGCCGGATGCGTTTTACGAAAAACGATTCCCAATTAAAAATGTGCATATTCAGCCAAGGCAGATGTGTTTAGATTTGCCAACATGTTGAGGTAGATTACTGGTGCCCTGTTGTACATCGGTTAGTCGGTGAAACCGTAATACAGCCGAACTGTGCGCGCTAGAATTACTAAAGCCAATTCTTCACCAGTGATCTCCACCGCGTTCAGACACGTTGGTGTGTTCTGAAATTTTACGTTAAATATTTATGCTTTTCCCTCATTTGTTAAAGCGATAGCGTTGGAAAGCTAATTTCTCAGAAATTCCGGCATTAATGTCGTTGTCTCAACGAAGAATCATCATCTTATGCGTGACCGAAAAATCTAAAACGATGCAAATTAAATAAATAATTGAAAAATTCTGGGTCATAGTGGGACGTAACCCGGGTCGTTTACGTGGCCAGTGGATGTTCTGCATGCCACACCGCCACGCCTCTGCTTGTGAATACATGGAAGATAACTTCCTCTGCTTCAAAATGCAGTGAAAGTAACCCTCATGTTTCAAAAACACATGCGTTCTGTATACATGCTTCCCAATATAACATGAAATATGGCAGTAATAAAATACGGGGTACAAGCGCCCATTGCCATCTGGTGTCAGAACAAGTGATTATCACAATGACTTCGTTTTTTAAAGCCAGTCACCCACTACCGAAAACACACAGGCTACTGCGCTTATTGCCTTAAGGCCACGTAGTGTGCATAGCAAGCTCGAAAAGGTTTCGTACGCCAAATGTTTGAAGTAAGCACTGTGTACAGATTATCACTGTCGCGTTCAACTCTTAAAGACGAAGCTTTAGGGTCCCTTAATTTTGTTCTCTCTTTCCATATATTGAAATTTTCATCCCTCTTTGTCTTTGGGTGGTGCATGTACTTACATTTTAATCTAAGTAAAATAAACTTTCTCTTCATGCACTGTACGTAACTATAAATTCATTGACACAAAATCATGTTGCTGTGCCATCACTTTCAAATTTATCTTTCCTTTTTTTACTTCATTGATATTATTTTCCGGAAAGTGTATTTTTCATGTATGGTATTTTGTAGATCGTATAATTATACAGACGTAACTCATATTGGTAAATAATTTTTTGCACTTCTTAAGGAAGCTGTTCTGCATTAGAATTATGTTTATGTCACCCTTAGATTCATTAATGTGAGATGTGAATGTAGCATTTTTATTTTTGTGCGTGTGTGTTTTAACAGTCAGGAAAGCTTGCCGCATGGGGCGTACTTGCATGTAATTGAACTACAGTATCTTTGTGAAATGGTTACAGTAGCCTCAGTCAGATACTTTAGCTCCTGTGCCGTTACTTGTGTGATTCAAGAAAAAAAAAGAATCTGAATTTCACTCGTTACATTCCAGTGCCTCGGAAACCACGAATTCGACGACGGACCGGAGGGACTCGCGCATCATCTTTTGGCCTTGCAACGAGCTAACGTGACAATAGTGGGCACGAATACGGACTTTTCCGAAGAGCCGGCTTTACAAAATATCACTCTCCCCAAATCAGTGATGATAGAAATTAACGGCGTATCAGTGGGCATTGTCGGTGCCGTACTTCCGGAGACAAGATTTTTGTCGAGCACCGGTAAGCGCATGCATGTAAACTACTTTGAGACATACTTGCATATTTTTTTTCTGCACACGCAACGCAGCGCTTGCAACACTTTGATTAAAAAAAACACCTCATCTTGATCCAGTGGGCACGTAATGACTGATACTGTTTGTCTGTAGATAATTAGCTAATATTTATTACTGTTTATAGAACGTTATAATTGTTAGCTAATGATTTACAGGCAAACTGCAATTACTTCTTGTTGCACACAAACCGAACATAAACTGCTGTCTTAATGTGAAGTCCAATGATGCACGCAACATTTCTACATTCCCTTATAATAGTGCTTAATTAGCAAGCAGCACAAGGTTAATAAAATAAAGTAAAATAAATCAACGTTCGTGGTTGTTTTTATTTCGCGGAGTGGCACGCGGGTACTGTTAGTATGTTGCCTGTAATTAGAAGGCGCTTAAAAGAATAAATTAACAGATAACTAACCTGCTATCCTCGGGGTACACCAGTTACATAATTACACAAAATAATTACTTTTTCATAACACTTATTGAATTAAAACGCATAAGAAGAGTACATGAAATTGGTGAATAAAAATTGTACTTAATACGTTTTTACTATGTCATCGTGAAATATGACTATAGGTTAACGTGAAAACTAAAATGTGCAGAAGAGTAAATACAATTTTCGTATTGCGGCAAAAGCTTGTCCTGCACAGGAGAACTTACACAGGGTCACTCAGGCTAGCACTATGTCAAGAATTGCACTGAGCGGGCAACAATAGGTGTAGTGACGTCCACGGCAAGCTACTGGGCTTGATTACCTAGAGCTTTTTTTTTTTTTGCAGGTAAAGTGAAGTTTGAAGACGAAATCACAGCCATCAAACAAGAATCAGAAAAACTCGAAAAAGATGGAGTAAAAGTGATTGTGGCAATAACGCACTCGGGATACCCAAGGGACATCGAAATCACGAGACAAGTCAAACAGTTGGATCTGCTCGTTGGTGGACACACGAACACCTTTCTGTATCACGGTACCAAATCGCCTGAATTTTCTTATCTATATTGGCTGGACGAACGATTTTATTGAGGAAATCTTAACGCAGATTGGAAGTGAACTATAACTGTCCAAATTTTCAGTGGAGTCGTTGACGTCTGGCCACAGGATCACCTTTCCTAGCTTCTCTTTTCAACCTCTCCTGCTCATTCGCTCAGAGGTTAGTGTCACGTCTTAGTGTTGCGAATATCTGCCAGTGACCTAACTCTGCGAACACATAAACTAATAACGAAGGAACGCTATTTTGGGCATGCAGTGAAATACGACGAATCCCGCTTATGCAAAGATTGCTTCGTACTTTTTCTGCACTAGATTTCTAAACCAAGACGAAAAAAAAAACTGAAATACAAGACACAGACATGTTTGCTGGTGTGAAAGTTCAGTGCATCAAAAGTACGACTCCATGCAACAAGCTTCTTACGAAGCATTTATAATATTTACCACAAGATAATAAAGTCGTAAACTGGACTGATCGGTGTGCTAATGCCTGCCTAAAGCAGTATCTTCAATTACATGACTAAAATAATTGTTAGCACTTATCCAATCACTTCAAACACTTTGAAAAAGAACACGTTATTTAGCACGTTAGTTCTATTTCAAAATGGTGGGAAAACAAATGCACATCCCATGTCATAGATGGTAGCGTAAACCACCTTGTTTGTTGTGTTAAGCTACTAGTCATGCACAATTTAAGAGTACATACTTTAATTCCGGTTTTACTACATTGTTAATAAAGCTACATTGTTAATTAACTATTTATTTGTGTCAGACTCTAAAACGTTAAATTAATACTTCCATTGCAGGTCAAGGCTATCCAAAGGAGAACACCCCAGAAGGAGACTATCCTACTGTCGTGAATAGAACCGATGGTAGCGTAGGTCTTGTCGTGCAAGACTATTGGTTCGGAAAGTTTTTAGGTTTCTTACAAGTCAGCTTTGACAACAATGGAAATGTTATAAATTGGACGGGAAATCCTATACTGTTGAACAGTTCAGTGAAAGAAGGTAAGACGCAAAAGAAACTAAACTCTCTGACACATGGCAAATCTAACCTTTTCAGAATGCTCTGTCAGTGTCTGATATGGTCTCAACTTTCTTTACGCAAGTTTCCACACGTATAGAGCCCATCTGATATGACATGGGCATTTTCGCTAAAAATAAAGGTCAGATTTGTCAGAGCTCGCCTGTAAAATGGGACGTTTGATCGATACGTCGGTAGGACTTTCTGTAGTGATGAAAAACGCTGGTATGTTATCAAGAAATTAACTTCAGGAGAAATTTACAATACATGCGTCTGGAGAACAGAGGCATGTATCATTTTGAAAATATATCTCAATTAAGTCCACAGCTATAGATTACTTTCCTCGAGAATGACATTGGAGATTCGTCAAATCACGAGCTTCTCTTCAATCTGCGTGGTTTTTCATTGGGCGGAACGTTCTGAGTGCTGAAGTTCTGTTGAAAAATATATCGCGATGTGTAAGATCAGAAAAAAAATGAAGTAAGGGTAAATGCAGTACTTAATGTCAAAACAAGGTATTTCAATACAACAGATGACGTTATCTCTTCAGTGCCAGTAAAAGGCTGCGGTGAAACTAATTTTAAAAGTGACGGCCGGATAGATAAATCAAAGGAAACTGGGTATTTGTTTACGAGCATGTAAGGTCAACGCGCAGTGCCTGCTTCTGTTAGTCATATGGACAGGGAGATAACGAACATGAGAGGTTGTCGACTTAAGTTTGTTACAAACCCAAGATGATGATCCAACACATCAGCCTATTTAATGTGGGAAGTGGTTCATGGAGGTCATGTATGTAGCTTAAGTTGATGAAAAAAAAATAGAGGGTGAAAGAGAGATAAAGAGTAAGAGAAAAGAAAGACAGGGAGATTAGCCAGAAGGTAGCCCCCGGTACGCTACCTTGCACTGCGTTTGGAAAATACGTAATTTTAATGACAGAGATGACAAATCAGTAAGAAAAAACGCTTTCCGCGTCTCGCAGTAAGCTGTCGGAAAATCCGAATTATTGTTCAGACTTCACTGCATTCTAAAAAAAAAAAAATTGGCAGCATATTCATGGAGTGAATGATGGAGAGGGGGGCGAAGCATTCCTCTGTCCATTCGTTCTTGCTTACGTCCGTCCATGCGTCCATCTGTGTGACCGTCCATGCATCCATCCGCCCGTCCGTGCGTCTGTTCGTGCGTTCGTCCATGCATCCGCCCCTGCGTCCTGCGTCCGTTCATGCGTCCATCCATGCATCTGTCTGTGTGTCCGTTGGTCCATCTATTCAACACTCCAAGTACTACCATCTCGCCTCTTTTCATCATATATTCCCTATATAGAAGCACCACCACCCAGTGGACATTCCAAGGGCTAAATTAGAGGTGGCACACGCACACTTTCTTACGGCTTTCGCTTCGGGTCTACTTCACACCATTAACCAACTCGAGTTCATGGTATATACTAGTTCAGTGTATTCATGGCACTGCGGCCCAATGCTCGCTAAACCTTTCTAAAACCAAGGAGGTTACGCCCAGCGAGTATAACGTAACAACCTTTTCCTGTCAGATATAGTGCTCAATGTACATACCAATGGCTGCTAATGGGAAATGAGAGACAGGAGAATTCGGCTTTTACTTTCTTACGGCTTGCGCTTCGTATCTACTTACCACCTTTAATCACCTAGAGTTCATTCATGGTATATACTAGTTCATTGTATTCATGGCACTGCGGCTCAACGCTCGCTAAACCTTTCTAAAACTAAGGAGGTTAGACCCAGCAAGTATAACGTAGCAACCCTTTCGTGTCAGATAGCGCTCAATGTACATGCCAATGGCTGCTAATGGGAATTGCAGCGTGCGCGCTAACTAATAGCCAAATGCTCCTGTTTCTCATTCCCCATTAGCAGCCATTGACATGTACATTGAGCACTATTTTTATTGTTCAACAACGCACAGAAGAAATCTCTCACCGGCACCACCTTGGAGGTCAAAATGTTATTCTTGTTACATACTACAACGGCTACGAGGGATGAACTGGTGTCGTATAGAGAGTTTTGTCCCTAAAACATATTTTCGCTCTTTCACAAGTTTCAAGCCAATTAGGGCTGACGCGTAAATAAGAGCGTGGACGTTTTGTGCAAATTTAACAGCGCACGTACCGAGCAAATAATTTGGTACCACAGCTTGCACGGCACGAATTGTGGATATTGTGGACTTCCATGAGCAAGGTTTTTATGTTCCAATAAAAAAAAACGATAGTCTCAAAACGAGAAGATATCAAGCACGTTGGCTTTCTAAAATCATGCGGCGATGGGTGTTTCAGCTCCAATAACATAAAACCTGGGGAGTGAAGTAGAGTATATCTTATAAACAGTGGCTCATAATCCCACTGCGGTATTGGCCAAGGGGGCGGAGCATGAAGAGCTTCCAGTCTTCGTCTTCTTTTGCTTTCCTTTTACTTTCTCTTGTAAACGGAAGGCACACTTACACACCGATCCTGACCGTGTTTTTTCTTCCATTTAGAATTCCTCAATTATTTCTATTTGGCGAAAAGAGGTGACGTTTTTAGAGAAACGTAATTTGGTGTCATTGGTGCCATGCGCTGTGTTTTATCTGCGTGGTTTTTCGTCGTTTGTCATATGCTCGCACATCTCTACCCTAAAATATGTTGGGCGCATGTGCGTCTTGGTTTTTTTTTTCAATTAGGCCTTTTTTTATTAAACTGTTCTTTGTACCCAACGTGTGTGGTCGTCACACTTCTCGTCTTGTGTGCGTGGTTTTTGAAGGCTGGGTTCCTCGATTTCAAACTATGTACCAGCAAGCTCGACACCAGGCTCACACAGACATTCTAGCATAGTTTGCGTGAGGCAGAATCTACGCGTGCTATGAGCCGATAACATAAAGCATTAAAAAGAGTGTGTGTGACAATAACATGGTTTATAGGTTTATCTATAGTGCACGAGCGCATTCACTACTACATCGTTCTGTGTTCATTCAGATAAGGAAATGCTGGAAGTCATCGACTGCTACAAGGAAAACGTGACGCGAGCCATCAGCGAGGTGATCGGCATCTCGAAGGTCAAGCTAGAGCAAGCGGACCAAGTTTGCCGGCTGCGCGAGTGCAACCTGGGCAACTTGATAGCGGACGCCTTCTTCGCCTACTACGCGGACAAGAAGAGCAGCGAGCCCGACCTCTGGTCTGACGTCAACGGCGCCCTGTTCAACGGAGGCGCCATCCGCGCGCCCATCCCTCAAAATCGTGAGCATTTTACGTGGATATGTCTTGAAGGAACAGAACGTCTGCACTGTCCCAGTCACTTTATAATAAACATTTGAGAGAAAGGCAGAAAAGTTCATGATGAAACAAGCGCAGAAATACACACACAGAGAGGACAGAGACAAGCGCTTACTAGCAACTGAAAATTTTATTTCGAAGCGAACACTAATAAATACATCACACGCATGTACGTCATTCCCGACTTCCCCCGTCATCATCAACAACGTGATATAACAAGATATGCACGCGCCCACAACCATAAACAAACACGTGTCAAGAACTAAGAAAAGAAAACGTAAAAAAAATTTCAGTTGCTAGGAAGCGCTTGTCTGTGTCCTCCCTGAGTGTGTGTATTTCTGCGCTTGTTTCATCATGAACCTTTACCAACACGCCCAACTGGCAGTCATCCTAACAAAAAGTTGCGGCCAGTCGCGTGACCGAATAAAGGTGGTAGCTGCGTAGTTCAACTTATTACCACTGTGGCGCCACAAGATGGGTTGCACCAAGGTGGTTTATCAAGCGCACAAAGGCCTTTGTATTCGGTGTTTTCTTGGGGAGCCCTGATTTCTTGGCAAATATTATTTGGGATCATGTCAACACTTTTTCTGTATGCACTATTTTCCTCCAAAGCAATTATGTGTTGTTTAACCGGAATGACTGCTGACGCCATTCAGTGTCACGCAGAAACTCATGGAACCCGTTTTTGACATCTTTTATTGCCTTTCAATTACGTCATGAAACAAAGCGGATCCTCGGCATGCCCATATATATGGCGGAATACATTGTCTTGCGCGCGTCCCAACACATGTGTCTTTTTTTTTCCAATACGGTTCGCTTTACGTGCTCCTATGTCGACAAGGACTGAACTGCCAACACACAGTTCACGTGTGTTCCCACGTGTTTTTAGCGTGGCGCAAGAGGCCACACTTTTCAATCTTTTTTATTTTTTGACCATGTTCATTAGCGGCCATGAAAGTGTTATAAAAAAGTACAGCTCCACCAACAGCCAGCAATGTCCCAGTGAAAAAGTTGCATAAACTCCCATTTCATTCGCGATCACTCATTTATGTGACGTCAGGAACTTCTGTTATTCAGATAATTAAGTTGACCACGCAGACACATACTTGTATCACCAGTGTTAAGTTGGAAAACGTCCTAGTAAACTTCGGGAAATATTCTGGCATCGCTAATCAAGTAAACGTAATATTTTAGGTAGTAACGACTAACCTGTGACTTGTAACGTGAGTGGTGCGTTGATTAACCGAGAATAAGAACTAGTGGCTCGAGCGGGAACTATCTAGCGTCACCGCCTTTCGCAGGTTATGGGCAGGTGTGCTGGTATTAGTGGGTGGAGCATGCTTTTTTTTTTTACGTTCTAAGCATTGAATGCCACGCAAACTAGACAAGAAAAAAACGACAGGAAAAGCTTCGTACAACAGAAGACACACACTCTTGTCAGTTTTGACCGCTTCGCGTTATTTCAATGGGAGTGAAAAAATAAATACGCGCGACATTACCCACTTTTAGGATGCATATATTCTACACACTATTGTATTCTAAGAGGACTTAATGCTCGGCAAGTTGGTATTCCGTAACTACAAAAAGAAGACACATGCGAAAGCACAGTGCATGTGCTTTCTGTGTTCTTCTGTCTCTTTCGCACAGTTTTTGTGGCACGTGACAACGCATCGCGTCACAGGTGGAATGAAAGAGTTTGCAAGCATAGTTAAGAATTACAGATTAGCCTAAAGTCAGCAGTAGACACGTAAAGCTGAAAATAATATAAATTATGACGTTTCACGTATCGAAAATAGGTGGTGAGTAGTGAAGAATTTCCCTGTAGAAAGCTACGAATTAGTTTGACCACCTGTTATCTTGCCGTGGAAGTAGCTGTATGTCAATAACAAGTATCGGTAATCTACAAAGTGAAGGTAAAAATAAAAAAAAAGTTCAGGTCAACGAGCGACAGTATACGAAATTCGGAAACAAATATACAAAACTTTAGTCTGTAAGAACTTCCTCTCTCACCCTTGTTCAGTTTCCCTTCGCTATACCAATGTTAAAGGACCATGGCTATACCAGCAATGCGTTCACTGTTGAGTTGGCATGTATAAGATCCAGGTTTGGTTTGGGGAAAGCGCAAGTTCACTGATGATAATAACTAATGGCTGAAGAATAACTAATGAATGTGAGAGGAACCAGCAGGTGCTCGCTGTATTCTTCAGTGAGACCACAAAAGCGTGTCAGCCGATTTAGGTATGAAGGGAGGGTCGACAACTCTTTTTTTGTGGCAGCAACTGTAATTTCGAGAGTTATACTTTTCCAGACAATCCAATTTTAGCGTTGGTCACCGCAGTGAGCTTTTATGGTTTGATAAAAGCGTAACGTCAAAGCAGCTTTCTTGAAAAAATTGAAATTGCGTTTTCACTTCTACTAGGAGAGAGGTGTGCTTATAACCGCAGCACTCTCCGCAAGCTCCGCATTGACGCTGAATATAGAAATCCCCCCCCCCCCCAAAAAGTGAAATTTGCAATTTTTTTGCTATAACTTTGGTGCCTAAATTATTTTTAATTTTTTGCATGGTAAACAGGCCACGAGCAAATATTTTATTTGTGTCATTTGAGCTTGCCATGTTCCTGAAAAAAAATCCCTAATTCGGCACTTATTCAATATCGCTTGTGCGAAAACTCCACGAATTATTTTCATAAGTAAGCCGTTATTTTCACAGTTATGTCACTTCATTACCTTGCCACAAGTACCATTTTATTAAGTGCATTTGAAAAACGTTTTGCGAAAAAAAAATTGTTCTTTGACGCCCTCTAGTTCAGTCAGCGCCTAACTACAGACTCTCATAAATTGGAAGATAGGAAGGAAAATTTTCGGTAACGGAAATAAACGATCACGGTTATTTTCGAACTTCGAGAAACGCGTGGAAATGTTTTCAGACATATTCCTGATGGTCGGGAATGGATAATTTGGCATGGAAGGACCCTTCGTATACTAGGTATATAGGAGCATAAGATTTCTATGCGACATTTTCTTATGTATGTATCATGTATTACATATGGAATCTCTATAAATTGATATTGAAGTGGGGAATCTGATGCAAAAGGTTGTTCTTGTTTAAATGGAAAACGACGTATGTTCAATTAGATGGTACTACATTGCTTTAGAAGGCCTTAGCCAGCGCGGCACGGATATTTTCTTCGTCGCAACATCAAATCCTGCCAAAATCTTTGAATAATTTGCTGTTTCCGCAGAAATGTCATCAACTGTTTTATATTCAGGACATATCTTTCCAGCTGAATTTTAGGCCTTGAGTGATCAGCTAATCGATAACTTACTTTCTTTTTTTCTCTCCACAAAGATAACATAACGATGGGTCACATATTAGCTACGATGCCTTTCGGAATGTCAGTCGTCATCATCACACTCAAGGGCTCCGAGCTAAGGAGCATGTTCGAACACTCAGTGTCCGAGTACAGTTTTGAAAAGAGGCAGGGCCAGTTCTTGCAAGTGTCGGGTGAGTGATATATTCTTGTAGCTGCATTTCTATTCATACGGTGACGTGGTTTACACAAGCTTGATAACGGTAGACAAATTTATTTGCTCGCCCTCAGCAGCTGTATGGACGCAGCCTGCTAGGCATTCGCAATGGAAGGCTGCGTCCATACGGCTACTGCAGATGTGCAACTAAATCTGTCTAAGAACTTGGGTTTTACGTCCCAAAGCCACGACGCAATTATGAGGGACGCCGCAATGAAGGGGTCGGAAAACTTTGAGTTCAGATAGATTGACAAGCTTCATAAGTCGGATTGACTTTTCAATGCACTAGCTTGGCAAACACGTACTGTCACTATAGCTCAAAACATTGAATTAGCATCACTTCCAGTGCTGGCAAACATGTACGTATTGTAATGAGCTCAGAACATTGAATTAGCATAACTTCTTGTGCATGTGCTGGCTCTTCGCAAGCCACGAGAGCAATCCGAAAATCTGCTTTAAATTTTACTAGCAGCTCCTTCTAACTGTGTCATGGCCATGGATGGATACAGTAGCGTTGCTAAATGCTTCTAATTGTCCTCATGACACTGACCTCTAGATGCTGTATGGGTGTGCTTGTTGCAGTTAGCCTGTTCCTGTTCTTTTTTTTTTCTCTTGGAGGGCAGGGGTGATAGGAGGGAGGCTTTAACGTTTCGAAGCACAGAAGGTTGGGCGAGTTGGTAAGATATAGATAAACAAATTTGAAGCGCAAAAAAAAAAAACACACAAGGGCCGAAGAAAAGAGTAGACACGACGAACGCTATTGTGTGTCATTATGTCTACTTTTCTCTTTGGCCCCTTGTTTTTTTTTGGGGGGGGGGGGTGAGGGGGGGGTGGAGGGTTTAATGTTCGAAGACTGCCAATCAATTATGACAGTGCTGTCTTGGAGAGTTACGAAAATTTCAACAATCTGGTGCTCTTTAACATGCACCTAAAAAAGTAGTGCATGCATGGGTAACATGGACATCTAGCACTTGGCCTCCATCAGAATGCGGCCGCCGTCACCGGGATTCGATCGCGCAACCTTCGGGTCAGCACTCCAGCCTCATGATCACTATTCCACCGTGGTGACCGGGTTCGTTGTTGCTACTCGAGCAAATTGTGTACGCTCGTATTTGCATTGGCACCTCTGCAGTTCGTACATCACCAGTCTCACCGCAAGCATAGCGCTAGGCCAGGAAAGCGTCTTCGAATAGCCGGAGACGCTTGCCTTGCGAAGACACTGCCTTTCTCTCTTACAGGTATCCGTGTGACGTACAACCTGCGGAATCCTCCTAAGTGTCGTGTTGTGTTACTTCAAGTTTTGTGTCGAAGATGCAAAGTGCCACGATATGAGCCAGTGAATGACACCGGCGTGTACAGAATCGTCACTACAGACTATATCACAAAAGGAGGTGACGGCTACCCAAAAGCAACCAACGCTACAACCGGAGGTGAGCAAAACGTCGAAATACAACACGTAGTGAACCACGCAGCCGTACATGCCTGTATTTAGAAAGCCATGAAAAAGAAAGAAGAAAAAAATGAAATCGTAGGCTGTTTTTTTTTAGTGATGAGCTGGGGATTATGAAAGGTAAAAAAATATAAAAAACGCAGACACATGGCCATTGTTGATCATGAATTATGACCTTCTAAGCTTACACTGATTTGCAGGTGATACTAAATATTAGTAATAGTAATAATTGTTGGGGTCTAACGCCCCAAAACCATAATATGATCACGAGAGACGCCGTAATGTAGGATTCTGGAAATTTTGACCACGGGCATCGAACATTTTCGCCTCCATTGAAAATGCAGCCGCCACGGCCGAGATACGATACCGCAACCTGGGGGTTAGCATTCGAGCACCGCATAAACACAAGACCACACAGGAGTCCGCACCTGCCCGGATTTCGGCTCCTCGACGTCCTCGCTCTTCGACGCCCTATATCCACGCGTCAATAAACCGCGTCACACTTCGTTCATCTGCTGGCTTGAGGTGCTCGCAAGCACCCTGAATTTAACTTAGTAAACTCTGCTTGATGGCACACTTCATGGATCGAGCGAATGCAGAAAACTACGGGAAGCGTAACGTTTGCGAAGTGGCTAATAAGAAGCCGTATAATTTAAAATAATGTTTTTGTCATAATCGAATATACGACCTTTGTTCTTTTTGTTCTCTTTCAATATTTGTTCGTACACTCTTCACTTTGCCGAAGTTGTGGCTGGGAAACGGAAGGTGACAATGTACACTGTGCACTTATAGCAGTGAACAGAGCATCGGCCATCGATAACCTGATCCGTGGCTGGGCGGTCGGCATTCAGACCTACCAAGGTCTTAACATCCTGCAGTCTCTCGGGACGACTATAGTAACCACCAGGTCGTATGTCTCTTCCAAAGCTCGTTCGTGCGCTAGAGACTGGGGAAGTTTAGTTGCCTGGTGATTATAGATACGGTTTACCATTCACACAGCTTCACAAGTAGAATTTCGTAGCGCTTCAGCCAAACTATTTGTCTGTCTCTGAGTTTTGATGTTTACATCTCATAAATACTGTTTTTTTTTTATTTCTTCAGGACCTGCAGACTACTCAGTTCTTGTGGATCATATAAAAAAGATGACGCCTGTAAAATCGGCCATTGAGGCACGCATAACGCTGCTTAACGGATCTGAACCTGTAATGATTCCAGGCGACCCTGTCACAAACCCGTTATTCAGAGAAAAAGAAGAACCGGATGAAAGACTACTTTCAAGTCCCCTAAGACAACTGAAGCATGTGCTCAACATTATTCTGCGAAGTTGGCCATTTCATCAAAACAAAGTGTCTGAGATGTTAGGAAAATAAAAGTGTAACTAACGTACAACATGTATCCTTGGCCAAAACACATAGCAGATCACAGAACGCAGGTAATTTTGGAGTTGCATTATGTTTCTAGGAAGATGTGAAGGCAAAGGCAACGGGTATAGTTCGTTCCCCTCTGTGTGCACTGCTGATAATGGCGGCGTTGCGGCAGCGATTTTTTTTTTGTGTACAGCGAGATTTGTTGATGTCCGCTTCTTAGTGGGTTTCACAATGTCTGTTAAGTTCGCAAGCGAATGCTAGCCATGATATGTACGGCCGATAATACCACGAGTTTAACTTCGTGTATTGCGTACTATATAGGTCGCTGCCACATTGCTCGTCGGCGAAATTGAGACTTTTTCTGAAAGCTAAATATAAAGTGGGTCACTATTTTATACATTTAGTCATACGCAGCATTTATTGTGGCAAAAACGTATACAATATTGATCGCATTGTAGTATGCGTCCGCTGTCAGGACTGCGAACCACTGTAAGGGCCCATGCAGTATTTACACTGTGAAGAGGTTTATTGGTTCTCCAAGGAAGTTATAGTCGTCAGCGGTGAGGCAGTGCGAAGAACCGTCATGAGGCACAGCAGCGTTGGTGATGCTGCTCGGTTTGTCTGTTTCCTTGAAATTATGGCTCATACCCACTCAGGGTGATTGGCCAAGAAAGTGTAAAGTATATTTATTGCCATAGCGATTATATGGGCAGTCTCGGATGCTTTTTGCTGTCGCCGCCGCCACCACCGTCATTCACGTATATGTATTTATACATGTGAAAGGAAGCGCTAGCCCCCTCTTTCTGTGGAGCAATCATCGCCTTTCTGGCCGGGGTCGTCTTCACGCGCGCTTACTTTGTGAGTGAACGGGGAAGGAGGGGGGGGGGGGGGCTCTTGCTACCACAGCAGGTGGGAACTTTTACGGGCTGCGCTCTGAACACACACACACACACACACACACACACACACACACACACACAAAAAAAAAAAAAACGGGACCAGAAGTGTGCCTGGAGCGGCCATCCACATATAGATGTGCTCTACACAACAATCTACCACTATAGCAACTACACACGATGTATAGCTCTCAGTACCAGCATGCGCTGCCCACGGGAAGCGTTTCTCATCAACGCCGTCACTGCACACGAGCCTTGTTGGGGTCATTGGGTACTGTTGCAGGGCCGCAGGAAGCTTGGTTACTTAGCAAGTACATATTTACTAATATTGTTACGCAGAAGCGGCACCGTGTGAAGAAAAGGAGAGGAGAAAGGGAGAGGAGGAGAGGAGGAGGAGGGGTCTGTTTGGAAGCAGCTCGGTGTCGGTGCGGCTACCCCTCGCCATTCGTTCTTCAATAAACACGCCCCATCGTAACAAGTTTGGTGGAGGTGCTGGGTATGATAACAGCGCCCCCGACGAACGGCGACTCATCGACCGCTGAGGCGCAATACGCGGAGCTTCGCCGAAGCCGACGACTTGCTGGTCTGCCACCTGCGATGGCGTCTCACGACAACAATGACAACGAGTCACCTGCTTCCCGCATTTCGCGGCAGCCCTATATCCAGCCGCCATCCTTCGCTGGACAAGCTGGAGAAGATTTTGACACATGGCTCAGCTCTTACCAACGGGCCAGTCGGTTTAATGGCAGGGATGCCACCGGCCAGCTCAATAGTGAGGGACTCTTTCTCAAAGGAACCGCATCTGTATGGTTTCAAAACCAAGAAGAAAGTTTTACGAGTGGGCGGTAGTTCGTTGATTAAATCAAGTTGTGCTTTGGAGATCCGGCAGCGAAGAAGAAGCGTGCTGAGCAAACTCTTATGCAACGAGTGCAAGTCCCCGGGGAACCTGCACGACCTGTGAGGAGGTGCTCAAGTTGTTTAGGGCACTGGACCCCTGGATGACAGAAGTGGTCAAGGTTGGTCATCTTTTAAAAGGGATCGTGGAGCACGTTAACCAGTTCTTCATCGCAAAAGAAAGTTTGGAGCGCGTAAGTGACGTTATCAAGCACTGCCGTACGTTTGAAGCGCTGAAAGCGCGGCGAATTACACCAAAGTTTGGCCGCCTGCCCAACATCACTAATGTCGCCAGCGTCGATGCGCATCCTACCCCATGCATCGGATCTCGCGTCCATGATTCGCCAAGTAGTGCGCGAAGAGCTCCACCTACGTGAGGTGGCTTCTCAGCCGGCACCTACTGTTCGAGAACTCTTTCCTCCCTGATACTTAAGTACTACGACTATCAACACCACCTCCATTGATGCCTACAGCTATATGCCTCGTCCTCGAGGGCAAAAGCCAAACTATGCGTCCGTACAACCCATTGAATGACGAATACGCGCGCAGATCACCTACCGTTTATCAGGCATGGAACGGCCGGGCCATTCATCCTTCTGCTGACATTAGCGCACCTTGCGAACGTCCCATATGCTTTCACTGTGACATCCACGGTCATGTCGCCCGATTCTGCCCCGATCGCCGTCGCACGTCAGCACCATCCTATGGGCGACCATGCACTTTTTACGGCCGCAGAAATCAGCACGTTGACGATACACGCTGGCCCCCAGACTCTGGCAGCAGGCCAAACCATAGGGCGAATCACCGCAGTGACTCACCGGCGTCTGTGTGGAGCTTGACACCGCTACCTTCATGCTACCGAAGAATCCCATCTTCTCTACGACGTCCCACTTCACCGCCGCCGGGAAACTAGGTGGCGCGACTGATGGAAGTGAGGTCACCGGTCATCTTCAGCTACACGCCGCTACGCGTCCACCAGTGACCATGCGTCATGACAAGATTTGTGTTTCTGTGGACAATGTTACAACGACAGCTTTAGTGGACACAGGAGCAAGTGTCTCCGTTATCAGCATAGATTTCAAAACCCAATTAGGCCGTAAGGTCATGTTCAAGTGGGATAATGCGGGCACATTTCGTGCACATGCTGTGAGTATAGAAATGCTACGACCTTTTGGTGTGTGTACCTCGAACGTCTATTTCTCTAATAACGTCTATCAAGCCGAATTCACAGTGCTTACTAAATCGATGCATAATGTTATTCTGGGTCTAGATTTCCTGCAACAGTGCGGTGTCACTCTTGATTGCGGTACCAGTGAATTTCCGTCTCTCCGTTTGTTGCCGACCAACTTGCTACTTGTTCGCGCACCCTCGCCGTCTGTGAAGATTCCATCGTACCGCCCGGTTCGTTATCCAGCGTTCAGATTACTGTAGCTAGTACCGAAAACGATGCCATATTCGACGCTGTTGTTGAGCCGATGCCATCAATTGTCACAAAGAAGGGTGTGCTCGTGCATCGCTGTATTGTCTCTGTGGCCTGTGGCACAAGTACATTGTGGGTGTCAAATTTGTCTAACCAGTCTGTTGGGCTTCCAAGCGTTATGCGACTTCCTCGTTTGAAGCGGAGACAAGCCTTAATATCGACGCCTTAAGCAATAATGCCTCGAACTAATCTCGTGCGCATGAGACTAGCCCTGGTGTCCCCGAAGACTCTTCACCGTTTTTGAACATGATTAGCAAGGAACTACCCTCTGAGAAGCACCCTTAGCAGGCATACTTCATTGTTTTATTTTACCCAGGACGCTACAAAAGTTCGTATTCCTAATACGCGGGCTCGCTACAGGATTGACACGGGGTCCGCGCATTCCATAAGGCAAAAACCATACCGTGGGTCTGCATCGGAGCTCAAGGTGATCGCCGAACAGGTGGAAGGCATGTTGGCTAAGGGCATCATCCAAGACTCTTCTAGCCCCTGGGCTGCACCGGTCATCCTCGTCAAGAAAAAAGACGGGTCCTGGAGGTTTTGCGTCGGCTACCGGCGTCTGAATTCGGTGACGAAAAAGGATATGTATCCGCTTCCCCGCATAGACGACGTTATCGACTGTCTTCATTCGGCATCTTACTTTTCATCTGTAGACCTCCAATCAGGCTATTGGCAGGTACCTATGCATTCCGCCGACAAAGAGAAAATCGCTTTTGTCACGCCAGATGGCTTGTTTGAATCCAATGTCATGCCGTTTAGTTTGTGCAACGCCTCTGCGTCATTTTAAAGGTTTATGGACACGGTACTGCGTCGTCTCAAATGGGAGATTCGTTTATGTTACCTCGACGACATCGTCATTTTTGGACGCACTTTTGCTGAACACAACCATCGACTTGACGTTGTTTTAACATGCCTTGAAGAAGCTTCCCTTACCCTGAACTCCAATAAATGTCACTTCGGTCAGCGAGAAGCACTTGTACTTGGTCATCTTGTAGACAAACATGGTGTGCGCCCAGACCTCGAGAAGGTTGCTGCAGTCACCTGTTTCAAACAACCGCAGATCGCGAACTAAGAAGTTTTCTCGGTCTCTGTTCATACTTCCACCGATTTGTGCCGAATATTGCTGATACTGCCTACCCATGACTTCACTGCTTTGCAAAAATAAGGATTTTATCTGTGAAAGAGCTAGTGAAATGGTCGTGAGCGCATCATGAGCGTAGCATGTTATCATGTTTTTACATGACACGCACCTCATGATTATCTTGTTTGCACCAGTCACATACCTTCGTCATCCATTCACGTCCCGTAATACCGAATTTGGTTCATGCCTAGGCGTACCAGCAGGGGGGGAGCAAGGGAAACGCGAGCCCCCCCCCCCCCTGGAAAAAGTTCAGGGGGGCGTAGCCCTCCCCCCTTTTGACAGTGGTCACTCTTGGCTGCAGGCTGGGGAACCAACAAGTAAGGTGAAGTTGTCTGTCACAACAGTAACAACTCAATTATATTCTAACCGGAGAAGGAAAATGTTACGAGGCAATGGTACAACATATTGAAATTTCTCCAACATTTCAGCTATGATGATTTGATT